>NC_086245.2:7500-247500 GCF_036321145.2 Pelmatolapia mariae
GCTCTTTACCTCTCATTTATACAAATGTATTCTGTTGTTTACTGAATTTTCTCCAGAGCATACCTCCACTGCTCTGGGTTCTCTTCCTCTTTTCCCTATTGTCACTACATACTAATTTTGAATTGATATGATTTTTTTTCATGTTACTTTGGAATATTCTGTTTTTTTAGTCTAAGCATTTGATATTTTACCGGTGTAATAAATTTAAGCGGGAAATCTCTTAATGGTAGTGTAGTATTTGAATTACAAGGATCACTATTCCCTATTATTACTATACTCACTAAAAAAATTACTCTCTAAAATAAACCACAACAATCCTTTAAATGTTGTGTCAAATAAGGATTTATATCATCTTGCCACAAAAAAAACTAAACTTACTTTTTATGCATTTTCAAATGATACAAACATGTTTTACTCGAAAAAGCAAAGTAAAAACAAATCAAAACGAAATGTAGCAAAAACACACAATGTTTAAGTGACACAATATACATAATTTAAATCTGGATTACAAAAGAAAATAAAGTCAGATAAATTTTAAATTGAAAAAAAAATATGTAACTCCATACTGTCAACAGTAGATTGCACAGGTATGAGAATTTTCTCATAAGGTTATTTTTTAAAATCACAAAAGACTGAAAAGCATATAAATCCAAAATACTCACAAAAGTAAAATCCTCTATCTGAAAAAAAGAATAAACAAACAGCGATTAATTTACTTTGCAATTTCAAATTAGTCGTAGTAATAAAAAAAAAACCACATTAGACTAATACTAAAATTCTGCAAAAATGTTTAGCATTTCTGTGATGTATAAAAAAATGAACTGACATTTACAGTGATTTTTCTGGTCTTGCTGGCCACATTCATGTAGTACTTTATCTGCTTCCCATTATACAATCACACTGTGGAATTACCAGTTAACAAGTGTGTTAACTCCTATCTCCACAAATTCTCACACACACACACACACACACACACTACCAGCTCCATTAAAAAAATGTTTTTCAATTCATTTAGTTACTGCTCATTTCAGTGTAGTTTTAGTTCAAAGGTTTATTTCTTTAATATTCAGTTAGTTTAATAGTTAGTTTAATATTCAGTATAAATCTTTTCAGTAGTTACATCAGAATATAGTATGCAGCATGTGTCATATCATACCTCCAGCAACATATTCGAAAATATCTCTCATTTCTCCTGCAACAAGAACAGAAAAAATATCACGTGAAAGCAAGAAATAAGCATCACATTTACATTTATAGTCAAATCAATTTAATTTAATGTATTTAACACCAAATCACATCAACATCAGGGCACTTTGTTCAGGTTTTCTCTGAATTAGTGTCTTCACCTTACAATACAATCAGATAACCAGCTATGTATATAATAATGAACTACTCAAATGGCCTAAAGGTTTCATGAATGAATCAAGTCATAAACTAAGTGCCTTCCTCTTGTAAATCCAAACATTTTTTTGAAAAACAAATTAAAGCAGGAATTTCTTCTTTGGAGCAAACTGATGATGATGATAGAAGCTATCATTATTGTTGTTGTTGTTATTATTATTATTATTATTATTATTATTATTATTATTATTATTATTATTATTATTATTATTATTATTATTATTATTATCATTATTAGAAGAAGAAGAAATTTGGATTAGAAAATTTAAAATAAATGAAAATTCAAAATTAAACTAATGTAGCTCCAAGAAATACTTTCAACAAAGGCAGGCATAAGAGAGAGTTTGCATGGAAGGTTTGAACACAAAAAATTGTAAGGCTTACAAAACCCTACAGAAATCATGTTACATATACATGGTCACTGCTAGTACAAGTAATAATCATAATCATAGTCATAGTCATAATATTATATCTGTATTTATAAATGGCATACTCAGGAGAAGTAATGCTGCAAACTACGAAACATTTTTGTAATATTTATTGAGAAAGTTCAGATACATTTATGGGAAACGTTTGAAATTTAACTGATGAGTCAGATAATGAAAATGTGTTTAATCCTATTTGAATTAATTATGCATTAAGTATTAACTGTAGGGTATTGTTGTTTAATGCTATACCATCAAATTGTATAATATATTCAGTAGTACAAGATAGTAGCTATGTATTCATTTTTTCCATTGCCTTAAAAAATGTACTTAAAACTAAGTTAAGGGTTCTCATATTATACTAAACTACATTTTTAGGAAAATAAAATGTATTAATATTTAAAGTAGAAAACACCATATTAAAAAGTATAGTTTTAAAATGTGCATGTAGGTACAGTATGTAAGAGTCAGTTGTTAAACTGTTGTATTCTGTCAAAACGAATACTTAACTATGACATTTTTATCTCTATAAAAAGAAAAATGCATTTTATTTAATTCTATCCTAACAGAGTACCTCCACGAAGTGAGGAGAACCAGCGCTCAAATTTTCTCTCAACAGCAGTTGTTGCTGAAAAGAAAAAAAGAATTAATTGATGTGGAAAAAAACATGCCAGTATTTCAATCAAATGTAAAACAATTTTACAAATGCGCACCTTTTTAACTATTCTGATCATTTCCTCTTTTTAGAAAAAGCTTCCTGTGCACAAAATGTTTAAAAGTACACATAGTACATATTTCTGTGCATAAACAAAAATATGAAATATAGAAAAAAAAGTCTTAAACAGTTAAAGTGTTTTTGTTAAACCTCTTGAATTAAAGCTAAAACCTTTCGCAGGTGTACAGAGTCAAAATTACCAAAAAAGCAAACTCATGCTATATTTAATGTCATTTTGGTGTAGAGTTTTTTTTAAGTATTTAATTTTTTCAGTGAGAAATGTAAATATCTGCATATAGGAAGAGAAAATAATAAAATAATAATGAAAATAATCTTTAACAATTAAAAGAAAATGTCATGATGAATACTACTCGTTTTGCATTGTCTTTGTTTGTGCTGCTCACCAACATTATCACTCCTGTGACGAGTAGAAGTAACACGGGGTGTTGAAATGGATTGACGTGCAGGGGGCTTCGTACTCTGTGGTGCTTCACTTTCCTTGGGTTTATGAAGCACATGTATGGTTTCTCCCAGAGGCTTTGTGACAACCATAGATGTGAGTGGCGTCACAAAGCTGTACTTCAGTGAGAGACTCAAAGCCTCCTTCTTCACTTGCTCTTTCTCAGGTCCAGATAACTGGAGCCTGTGTCATAAAGCATTAAGTAAATATAACGATTGATTTAGTAGTAATATATGATAAAGTAATTTACACATATTTATATATCTTTAATTCTTCCATGTCCCCAGGTATTCCCTGGCAATTTAAAATTACTGTTTGAGTCCCAACTTTGGAAAATTAAAGAACATTTTAGTGGAATCTAATATGGACATAGAAACATGGGGAAAAAAATAAACAAACTCATTGTTATGTAAACATCCTGCCTTCTTTTTATTTGACATATTTGTGGGAGAGTTGACTTTAGAGCCAAGATGCTGAAATTTAACTGTATTCTGCTGCTGTAGTAAACATAATTTCCTGTTTTTGTTGTAGCTGTAGATTTTTAACTTGTTTTGTAAATTGCAGCTTAGTTGTTGAGACCGTGGGATGCCATCTATGTTATGAATAAGCACACAACTTCGGAAGCTGATTCACCTTGCCCATAAATTCATGCTACATTGTAACTATTAATGTTACTTTTGACCAAACGAACTTTTGCCTTTTGGACTGCAAGTCACATCAAATGATCTGAAGACGTTACCTTGGGTTTCAGGGAAATATATGTTGGGCCTTATCCAATATCCCAGATTAGTTATGCACTCAACAGTTAATGAAGAGAAAAATTTTTGTTGCTGCCCTTTAAAAAGTAGCTGAATAGGAAATAACACAAGAAGAAAGATGTCACGACTGGGACAACAGCCGTGTGATGTGTGGAAACGGAGGACTCGAATGCAGCACTTACTTGAGATGCAGGGTGATTTATTTACAGAAGACAGAACACAAAGTGGGAATGGCAAAACAGAACTAAGGATAAACTAAACTGGGGAAAACTAAACTATAGAACGGCAAACCTGAAACACGAGAGGAGGACTGCAGGGAGAGCACATAGAGGAGTCACGGAGAGGTTAACGGAGCAATGCAGAGTACGCAGGGTAACACAGAGGATGAACACAGACGACGTGACAAGGAACACAGGCAGGCACACACTATAAATACACAGAGGGACACTGGGAAATCACACACAGGTGGGAGACACAGCTGGACCTGATTAACCTGACGAGACAGGGGAACACTAACACCAGGGACCAACAGAGGGAGCACAAACCCAGAAACCCAGTATCCAAAACACAAACCATCCCAAAACAGCCCACAAATAATAATAATAATAATAACATCAATAAATACACTAAACACAAAATCACTGAGTCACGGACTCAGGACCATGGCAAAAGATGGCATATATGGTACTTACTCTTTGTCCAGAAGCTGTTTAACTGTGAGGTAGGCCCAAACTCTCTGGATAAGGTGATCAGACACACTTGCACCAGATTCCACAATGCCATTTGGGTCAGAAAATACTAACCTTCTATTACTCTGTCATAATTAAAATATATTGTAATGTCAATATGCAGGGAAAAAAACTTTCACAAGATTACAGCTGATAAATATCTTAGATCAAACATTACCGAAATGGCCACAACTTGAGGTGTGAAGGTTTCAATGTCATTGTCTGTGATCTGTCCAGCCACCACAATCTCAGAACCATTATAATACTGACTGAAGTTAGTCTGGGTTAGATTGGTCCCACCCACATAGATCATTGTCACATCTGTCAGCAGAGGAGTTGCCACCTCTTCATAGAAACCCTGTTGACATACAGTGTGGACATGATGCAAATCATGCTAATTTCTTCCTAAATCTGTAGTGATTTCAAATCATGTGGTAGGAAGAATACAAAATACCTTCAGCTGTAAATCAGCATCAGAGTCTACATAAATCCGTCGTGCCACACCGTTATTTTGCAGCGACATTTTCTCAAGGAACTCAAAATCAACATCAAAACCAAAACCCAGACAGTAAACTGGGAATTTGCCTGCAACAGCCTCTCTTACATTTGACTGTATTTTCTCCAGATTTGTCACCCCTGAAAATACATAAGACACAGTCAGTTCAGCTCAAAAACAATGGAATTCCACACTTGATAAAACAAAAAGCTAAAACGAAAAATATTGAATGACTGATCTGTACTCATCAATCTCCCTGCATTCTTGAGTGTTGTGCTGCAAATGTATTCTTTACATCACACATGCTGTCCAAACTCCATGCTGTCATCATCACTCCAGCCTTGCCTGCCTTCTACAAGTGCTAAAGCTCTCAGTGCTCTTCTATCAGCCTGCCTTTCAGACTCATTTGTACCTAGTTGGAGATCCTACATCTCTACCTCTGCATCTAGACTCTGAGAAGTCCTGTCCTACCGTTACTGGACTCCACTCTGCCATGTTGATTTGTCAAAGTCTTATCGCCAAATCTCAAACTGTTCTTCATTAAACCATGTTCAGGTCTTTCAAATGATCTCTCCTAATTGAAATCACAATAAACTCATTGACTAAAATCATTAAGTCCAGAAGTATTTGTGCACATTTTTGTACAGGTGTCATTTGTTACAACCTTCGGTTGGCTCTCCATCTGTGAGGAGTATAAGGATTGATGCTGAACCTTCTCTGTTATGCGTGTTCAGCATATTTGCTCCTTGCAGCAGTGCTTCATTGATGTCTGTGCCTGAAAGTCAACAACAAAGTTTCAGTACTATAATTCTTCTGTTAACTGTTTGATATTAAAAGATATATACTGATTTCTGCAACTCCTCACTTCCTCCAGCTTGAATGTTGCGTGCAAAGGTTTTGGCGCTTTCCACGTTTTTACTGTTGGCCTGAACAAGTTCCAATTTCCAGGGATAAATGTTGCCATCAAAAGTGATCAAACCAAAATGGTCATCTTCTGCCAGGTCATTCAAAATATGGATTAACGCGATCCTAGTCTGGGCAAAAACAACATTTACACATTACAGACTTTTATAAAAGATTTTAAAAAGACATTAAAAGAAATAGTAAATGATAGACATAGCAGACCCTATAAACCATTTACCTGCTCCATTTTTCTGCCTGACATTGAGCCACTTTTGTCAATAGCAAAGATGACATTTTTGGAAATTCGGGGAAGATTGGATGGAGCAAAGTGATGAACAAAGTACCCAGTAGATTTCTAAAGAGCAGGAAAAAAGATTGCTTTAGTCAAATTTTTATTTAATAGCCAGACAAAGGATATGGTACTGATTTGCAAAACCTTTTCTGGCCCATGCAGTTTATGTTGTGTGTAAATTGCTAATTGATCAGGGTTTACCTTGATGTCTCCCAATCCATTGTTCCTGTTGACATCATAAACAATAACCAGATCTCCATTCATACCCTGCTCTCCACAGTTGTCACACATTGTCTGTTGATCCACTGTTGGATAGAAATACACCCATGCCTAGAAACAGAAAGAATTGCATTCTTTAGACTCTTGATCGAGTGAGAGGTCAGTGATTTTAATTTCTGTCAAAACGCTGTCCTGTGCTTCTCATTGCTTTGGCTTGATAAATCTGAAAGGTGCATATACAAGTCACTGTTACCAAAAGGTTTGGACACTGTAGATTAGAACTAAAGAGAAAATGCAGTGATTTTTAAACAATTTAAACTCCCCATTGAAAAAAAACAACAACTCGGGATACGAGTTTTTTGTCTGAGGTTCAATAAAAGTCTTGTAATGCGTTTAATGCATAAAATATTAAAAGAAAATCAGAATTCATTATTATGAGTAAAAGTGGCGAATTGCTCAACATTCTGACATATATAGCGCAGGAAGACTTCAATAGTTCAAGACTAACATGACCCAAATCAACAATGCAAATACTGTAGGATTCGATTACATTATGTCACATAATACCAGAGATATGATACACTACACAGGGACAGTTGAAATCAGTATTTAACAGATGTGATCATTGGGCATTCAGTAGGTACTGCATTAACAAAATTTGTAGTTGTAATCACTATCTTCTTCTATCTCTCACTCACACACATGCATTCTGTCATGTTTCTTGTTTCTACTGACGTTCATTCCTCTTCTCTCTAGAGCATACCTCCACCTTTCCTCACTACAAATCTGTCACTTCAGCGACACACATCACCACTGTTTCTCATGCAGTCCCACAGTTCTACTTGGTTATCTATCACACGTCATGTGAATCAGCTGGCTTTTTACTCTTTATCCTCTTCGTAGCTGCCTTCACTTCCTCCTTAATAATCCTCTGCACTTCATGATTCACTGTCATTCCTCCATCTGTCCTCCTTTCTGTCTCATTTTCTTCAGTTCCTCAAATTATTTATTCCATTTTTTCAACAAACTCTCTTCATTTGTTAATACATTACCATTACCTATTACGCTAACCTGCTGCACATTCTCTCCAGTTTGATCTCTCAATCTCAAAGTCCTTTTCTTCTTTCTTAGTGTCCAGCCTCACATACAACCCACTAAGAGTCTTTTCCTTTGCACATCTCTTTGCTGTATGCATAGATTTTTTTCTAGGCTTCCTCTTAGTGCAAACTGTTGTGACTCTTAGTGTTTATAAAAGTGACATTTGTGTTATAACTGTACCTGTTTATTAACATGTGTTTTGGTGATGGCATTAGCGAGGGCTTTGGTGCTCAGGCCTCCTTTCACATCGATGAAATTGATGCCGGCTTCCTCGTGAATGTACACATCCACCTGGGAACAAGTATAATAAAATAAAACAGAAGATCTAATCATGTGTGGTCTTATCTCAGCATTGTTTTCCTAAACAATCACTGAACAGATACCAAGATGGAAGTCACCTTGAAGTCTCTGACAGGCTGCATGGGTCGAGCATGAATTTGCAGCTCGTACTTGCCATGTGTGCGTTTCATCAGTTCCTCATATGTGAGTTCAAAAGTGACCTTTTTGTGAGCAGCCACAGTTACAGAGGTCTTAAATTCCTCCAGAGTCCTCCCTACAGAACTGTAGCAGAAACAATAATTATTTCATATAAATGCATTTAAAAATCAGTTATTCCTGAAGACCAAACTTGATTTTTGAGTAAACTGACTAAAAAGCAAGGATTAAAGTGATATTTGGCAGGTGGGGGGACCCCTAAGATCAGGTAGTATGCAGTGTAGTGTGGGGAAAAGAATTACTTTGTAATAAGTCACATACTAATCCCTTTTGTGAGCTTTTTTTTTTTTCTTTGTGTAAAGAGTGTGCTCAGCTAACCTGCGCTACTATTCCAGTTTTCACTGCTCTTTGTGGATTTGGACAACTGCATTCAAAGGTGTACAAACTTATGCAAGCTATAGCCTGTGGCTAATTTAGAACACTTAAATTGTTTTGTACACTCCTTCAGAAAAACAGAATTCAGCAAAACATCATGAATTGGTTCAATATCTGATTTAAAATATCTACAATAAATGAGGATATGACATGTAAGATTTAACTTTCTAATCTAACCTACTGAGCTGTGGATGTCATTGTTTCACTTTAATCCCTGCTAAAAGGTTTTTTCCTCCTCCCACAGTTAAACAAAAATAATTTTAGAGAACTGAAGATACAGAAGAAGACATAAAAAAAATGTTACTGAGAATTTTTTCACATAAACCTTTAAGTTAATTAATGAATTTAAATACCTGACAAGCCCAGCACTTTCACCACGGGACACAGCTTCAGTGTACTGCTGCTGAGCTTGCTCCTTAGCTTTCACAACACCATCATAAACTTGGCCATCGATAAACCTGAAGAGGACCAAGAAAGCCGTTTTCTACACACTACTAAATATCAGGCAATTTGTTCTTCAGTGTAGAATTTACAAATGTCTCTGGATGGTTACAGATCACTTTAACTTCACACACATTCGGAATTTACTGATGAAGGCATTCTTGGGAATCCGAACATGGAATTCAATTTCCTTTGACTCGTCCATACGATTGACCACACGGCTTGTGATGACAGTGGTGGCATAACGACTGGTCACTGTGGAGTTGATGTGAAAGCTGTAGACGTCCCAGTCATCCTGAGAAAAAACGACAGGGTTAACCGATCTCATTGGCTGGTTTCAGTGGACTTTCATTGGTCTCCCCGCAAAAACCCTAAAATTAGTTTTCATCTAGTGTTCAGGGCACACACTCAAAAGAGCATGACACTCACTTACATTTATACTTTTACTTTTTATGCATCAGAATGGGAGTTGTTAGAAATATCCAACACATGTTTCCATAGTTCAAACAACTAAACAAGCCAAATTTACCTTAACCAATCAACACCATCATCAAATAACAAGCTCGAACAATTAAAATGAGAGCTGTCATTGTGGGTGCACAGAAAGTATAAGGTAGACATACAAACACATACAGTTAGAATTCTTTCACTTCATATTACATTACATGATGTTATATTGCTTAGCAGAACACTTCATCTTACCCCAGATCATCTTTTTGTCTCCAAAGTAATGCGCAACTGCCAGTGTTAATGTGTCAGCTGACTTGTACGCACACACAGCACATGAACAAAATGAAATAATCCTGAGGATTGTCACAAGAACCTTCAACCCACAGAGTTTGGTGTTGAACTGACAGAAAGATGCTGAGACACAAAATACGCAATCGCACACCTCAGATATCTCATTATCTATGAAATATTAATTGCAGAGGTACATAAAAAGTTTGTTTTCTTTAGCTTTTGGCTTTTAAACTATTTATTTAACCGTGTATATTTAATGCTATGGCCGTTTATGTATTTTGACCCTACCTTGTTTGGCAGTGTGGAAGCCAAAGCCAGCTGCAGTCCAATGAGGGTGAGCTGCACCACAGTTCTCCCCATGATGCCTCCTAGCAGAGCACAAACACAGCTGAAACTGTCTTTTTAAGTCAAACATGGACAACATTATTGTGTACATAATTTTTTTAAAGGGCAAACTTCACTTTCTCTCCCTCCTCTTTCACCTTCCACCCACACAAAATACTCCCCCAAAGCAGTAATTAACCAGAAATCCAGCAGTTTCTGTAAACATTAATGTTGACATTGAGGGTCAAACCAGTGAACATCACAAGGACTTTGTCACCACAAGAATCTTTTCTGTGATAGGTAATACTGTTTTGGTCAATTTAAATGAAAGAGACAAATTGACTTCACACTATTGATGAAACAAGTATGTGGATAATATTGTTTGGTGTCAAGCAAAAATGTATATACTTCAAGTATTTCTAACCTTTTAAAGAAGAAAAAATCTTTCACGGTGAGGAAAGTGCTGAGAAAACCCAAGACAGTGATAGCAAATTTAGAAGTCACATGACAGTTAGTCCAGAATTACATTTATTTGTGTATGTATTTACTTATTTTTCCAGAGTGGGTTTCATATGATTGGATTTGTAATATTCTGACTTTCAAACCAGTAAGTCCTTTTTTAAAAATAAAATACTGACCAGACTGACCAACCTGTGCACTGCCTGGATTGATTACAAGAAGGCCTATGACTCAATGCCCCACATATGGATCCTGGAATGCCTAGAACTGAGGGGATTGAACTACCAGAAGGCAACATTGCAGACATAGAGGACAGCTACAAGTACCTGGGCATCCCACAGGCAAATGGAAACAATGAAGACACTGCTAGGCAAGCAGCAACCACCAATTACCTGCAGAGGGTCAGGCAAGTCCTGAGGAGTCAAGAACCAGATCCAGGCTATCAACACCTACGCCCTGCCCGTGATCAGGTACCCGGCTGGGATTGTAAGCTGGCCAAAGGAGGAGATAGAAGCCACTGACATCAAGACAAGAAAGCTCCTGACTATGCATGGAGGGTTTCACCCCAAGTCCAGCACCCTGAGGCTGTACGCTAAGCAGAAGGAAGGAGGCCGGGGACTGGTGAGTGTCAGCACCACAGTCCAGGATGAGACAATGTACATCCACGAAAACCCTAATAACGATTAGAGTGGTTGTCGACTCCTTCTTGATGTGCGTAAAACAAGGCCATTTTCTTTTAGGGTTTCTGTTTTTCTGTCTATCCATAGTTTTCTGCTAATGAGAAAACCTGTTGTAAAAGTAGCTCAAAAAATGAAGAAAAACTCTTTACTTTGGTCTGAGAAGGAGTGGCTGCACAAAACCAAAATACCTCATCAGGGTGTTTCAATTGTTTAAGTAGGACCGAGTTCTGAATATGTGCGCGGTGCTCTTTTCACTAAGGGATTTTTTTTTTTTTAACACATACAAGGATGTAGCTTGCCTCCACCAAGCGCTATATAAATGCAATCCGTTACTAGTCGGATAATCTTAAAGGTTTTTATTTTATTGCATCTGTAATAAGATTAACGTAAGAAAGCAAAATAAAGCCGCTATTGAAAAAAGAAATAGTTCTTTACCGAGAAAATGGTTATCAAGATCATTGTCATAATACTGAAACATTTAAACAGAATTCAAACTATGAGTCTGTCTGTGAAAAACTGCCGCTCTGTCTCTCTATACAGCACTGACTCATCAGAAATCTGCTGCGTTACCCCCCTGAACTCTCCATGCCCCAGGAACCATACCCCTCCCTCTCTGATCAGAATTATCCTCCCTCCACAGACCCCCTCCCACAAAACAAAGGTCAAAAGGTCAAGGCTAGGGCCATCAATCAAACTGATGGCACAAGGTGGGGTGTTATTTTTTTGATGCAGCTAGTGCGTGAGGTTAAGAGATACATCAACACATGGCTTGGGCTCAGAAACCTCCTGGAGGTGTCCTGAGCTAGACCCTGTCTCAGTCTGGAGTTGCTCCTGGTGATAGGCAGCAGGCTTTGGTGGGTATATAATATAATATCCCTCGGCTTGCTGCCTCTGTGTTGGAGTATTTTCTGGAGCAGATGGAGGAGGTGGCCAGGGAGAGGGAGGTCTGGGCTTCTCTACTTAGCCTGCTGCCCCTGCAACCCAGCTCCAGATAAGAGACAGAAAATGGATGGATGGATGGATGGATGGATGTTCAGCAGCTAAAGCTTACCCGGTTATGACTCAGGGCAATCATCACAAGTGCAGCAGCCAATCTGCAACACAATGGCTGAAGCAAACTCAAAGTGCTGCGTGCACACACACACACACTAATACATGTATTACTGTCGATTGTTGCCGTTTTAATGACTGTCAGACAACAAAACAGCCCACAACATCCTCCATAAAGTCTTGTCTGACTCTAAAAAATCATGCTTCATGGTTACTTGCTACTGCTACAGCACTGACAGAGAAAAGGTAGTAAGAGCAAGACCAGTGAAAACATCCTCGCTGCATCATGATCCAATTATTAACTGTATAATCACTGTCTGCAGGGAATGCTGTCCTCACACAGAGAAACCAGTAAGGTTATTCAGGATAGGAGACTGAGAGTGAAGTGAGTTTACTGAACATGCTTGAGCTGTAGAGGAACACTGAGGTCGAGCTGCGAACTTTCAATGTTCATAATTGCTATTGTAGCAGATGACCTGAAGGCCAGCTCTGATTTCAAACCATAAGTGCGTCAGGTTAAAGTGGGGTCAAACAGTTTTCAAGCTGTAGTCCAAATTTAATCCACTTGATTTACCACCTAGGAGGGGCTTAGCATGCAGCTTAAGGTCAACCCAGGCCAAGCGTGGCAAATTTCCTAAGAAAACATGTCAGACTCAATCTAAAACAGATCATTTATTAGATAGTCTTAACAGAACCCGGCTGGAGCTGGATCCTAATAACCTTAATAAAGAGAAGAATCAGATTTCTTTATTTTAGAATGGATTTCTTGGATACAACTGAGGTAGATTTTGTAAAAACTATTATTTAGAATTATATTTAATTATAAAACCTAAAGTCTCACCTTCCTTTTAAAATGTATTTATTTTAATTTTGGGAATGAGTTATTTTTTGTACAAACAAAATATGAATTTAACTGGCGTCAGTAACCAACTCTTTAGCACTGTCTGGGTTTCCAACATCCATCCATCCATTTTCTTCCGCTTATCCAGTCGCGGGCGCAGCAGCCCAAGCAGAGAAGCCCAGACCTCCCTCTCCCCAGCCACCTCTTCCAGCTTATCCGGGAAAAAACCAAGGCGTTCCCAGGCCAGCCGAGAGATAAAATCTCTCCATCGTGTCCTGGGTCTGCCCCGGGGCCTCCTTCCGGAGGGATATGCCCGGAAAACCTCACCCAGGAGGTGCCCAGGAGGCATCCTTGTCAGATACCCGAACCACCTCAACTGGCTCCTTTCGATGTGGAGGAGCAGCGGCTCTACTCTGAGCCCCTCCCGAACGGCCGAACTTCCAGCCACCCTTCGGAGGAAGCCCATTTCCGCCGCTTGTATTCGCGATCTCGTTCTTTCGGTCACTACCCACAGCTCGTGACCATAGGTGAGGGAAGGGCGTAGATCGACCGGTAAATTGAGAGCTTCGCTTTTACACTCAGCTCTCTTCACCACAATAGACCGTTACAGCGTCCACATCACTGCAGCTGCTGCACCAATCCGTCTGTCGATGTCCCGCTCCCTTCTCCCATCACTCGTGAACAAGACCCCGAGATACTTAAACTCCTCCTTTCTAACACTGAAGTGCAAATATCTGCATTTCCTCCAATGTCCACTTGAGGCTGGCACACAAAATGAGTCGACCCTGTTGACTGATGTATTAAAATGCCACTCTTTACAGAATTAAAACGCATGGATACCTTCTATGGAGAGTTTGTCCATTTATAAAAACTGTATGGATGGTGACATCCACCTGCATACTGGAGTTAGAACTGTGTTGTAGGTGGGGCAGCACAAACAGCTGTAGCCAATAGGTGTCACTTCAACTATCTGGAGTCTCTGAACTGGGCTTCTCCATCATGTTTCTGCTGTTTGGATCATGGATAGGATTATCTGACAAATAGCAACCCTGCGAGCAAAAGTTAGTTGGGGCAGCATCATCATCTACTAGTCTCTTACATCTGTTTAATGTTTTAAACTTAAAGATTAAAGTAATGTTACCTGTAGAGTCAGTTTAATCAAGCTTGCTAGCATTAGCTGATAATTTAGCACTCCACCAAAAAAAAAAATTAAAAAAAAATAGGATTGACACCACATGGAGCTTTTTAAAATCCTGTGGTAACAAATTATCTTATGCAAACACAAGAAAAAGATTTTAAAAATACTTTTTTCAGCTTGGCCTGTAGGAAACCAGCTTTCACGTTTGTAAATTGTTGAGTTTCTTTTTATTATTATCTACAACTTGAACTATTTCTGTGATTGCTCTGGTTTTAAATATCTAAATGTGGCCTCCACCTTCTAAGAAAGTACTGACTAGTAATTGGTCAGTCACTGGCCTGTCTGATCTGCTGCTCTACAGACTCTGTAATTGATCTAATCACATGCTACTGGGACTGCAGCCAGTGAGTAATCTATTACTTGCGCAAACACGTCTGCCATTTTCTGCAGCAAGGTTAAAGGTGAGCCAGATAAGGAATCAAGCTTCTGAATCAGTTCCTGTCTTTAGTTTCTTCTTTGCTTTTTATGGGGGCTGCTGTAATTGTGAGCTTAGGTGGAGTTCATTCCTCAGCTTGGGCCAAGCTGCACAGCAGGTAAAGAAGATTTTGATCTCCGGATTGAAAGCTGATTTTAGGGTTGTACTCAAGGTCCTGGTTATAATCTATATTTTGTGACAGGTTTGGGGGCTGGGTGATGGTACATACTACAGTAATATTACTCACATATTGAATTGTGAAACATTGCCAAACGCTGTACTAGAGTTTGATTCATTATTAGGCATATTCCACTCAGTAGCTTTAATGCTGCTGTGTTCTTTACTGAATGTTTTCTGATGTTGGAATTCCCACTTTCCACCAGCAGAGACCAGTAAAGGTAAAGTAATTCTCTCCCATGCACTCTCATACATACTCGTAGTAACTGATTCCTAAAGAGATGGAAATCTAGATGTTATGAAAAAAAAGAACAGTAGCTGTACTGTATTTTTTAATAAAGCAGTGGAAATTATATAGTTTGTTGATGAGATATCATACAACATTGATCATTGAATATTTAGATCAAACCCAGTCTATCTACTATCTTAATGATCTGTGAATGTTTCGATGGAGGATGTTAAGGTTAAAACACTGAAACTGAAAAGGCGTTTGCATCTACAAATTCTGGAACAGCTTCAAAATAATGTTCCTCAACATGAAATTTTGAAGATTTTGAATATATCATCAACTGCAGCACATAATATCCCCAAAAGATTCAGGAATGCCCTTGGGCTCAGGAACAATTCCAGAAATCACTCCTGTAAAGGTCACAAATAAATAAACAAATAAACATTTGGATCATCAAGAAATGAAAAATACAACAAAGAAAACTTACAATTGTTGAGCAGCTCCATCAGATAACAGTGGGATAACATTCCTCTCCCAAACACCGAGAAAGAAGACGGGAAGCTCCATGGCAGTAAACACGACCCTGTCCCATTAAATTCAAGATGACTTTATTTTGTTCTTATAATTCTCAGTTTAACCATTTCATTTGTATATATGTATGCAAAAAATAAATTTTTTGGTTTGATTTTTTTCTAAATCTAAATTAAAAATTCTAAATGATTTAACTTACAAGCTTTTTATACTGTAAAGTATATAGATGGAAATTGTTGTGTTTCTAAGTCCCACAGCTCACCAGTAGAGGGCAGTAGAGAGCCTTTATTGTATGTATGATTATGACACAGGGGAGGTCATACACCATACACTGAAACACCACTGAGTAAAATGCTTAATAGATATTATAATATTTTATATATATTACAATATCTGTTGTTCTTTGTTTTACTACTTTTCTGTCTGTAACCTCATTACAACTTTATTTCCTCTTCATGTTGTTCAACTGAAAAATCATTTTAATTACAAACACTTCTAAAATATGCACAGAGGTTTATGTGCATATTAGTCTTGTATTGTTCGCTATATAATACATATATGTAAAGCCATGAATAAATACAATAGCGAATTCTAACAACTGTTATATTGTAACATATATAAAATGGCATTAATAGGCCATTTAATGACATAATGCACACAGTACCTGTCCTATTGCCTACTGTTGTGTCTCTATTGACAGATTGCTGTATTAATGTTAACATGACATTTATTTTTGTTTCAAACAAAATATTTAAGTCACTTTTAAATAAACTTGATAATCAAATAAAACAAAAAACACATTTTCATAATTATATAAAGAGCTTTTTTTTATTGAAATCCAATGGGACACCACTGCTCTGTTAAACAACAGTCAGATGATATAAAAAAAGAAGAATACTGGTCATAATAAGGCAAACGGTTCAGCTTTGTAACACTCTGAAATCTTTTGGAGAGGTCTGTAACACTTTCACACACAAACAGTTTGATTCAGCATCTGTTTTTTCATTAACACTGAAAACCATCAAAAGGCTTTTAAAATGAAAGGGACTTCCTGCTCAGCTGTGGTATCTGTGCGAGCGTATCTTGCGGCTGAGGGTTCGGGCGATGCGGTCGACGGCGTAGCTGATGTGTCCCTGCTTCTTGTCATCTGCAAGTGACAGGCCCTCGATGTTTCCGCTGTACCACAACACCCATCCGGCCAGAGACACGAGTAAAAACAGGGCTCCTGAGCGGAGGACACAGATTCCTCATTTATTTATTACTAGGTCATAGAAATTCATCTAAACAGAAAAATTACAACCCCAGCCCATTTAATGATCTAGTTTTGAGAAAGAAGCAAAGATTATCTCCTTAATAAAAATAATAAAAAAGATGTAGAGCACGTGTCATTTTAATTATTTTATTTACATTGAAAACCTTAAGCCTTTTTCTGTAATAGTTGATTTCCACCCACAAGTTTTTGTGTAACATTTTATCTCCTCATCTATTTTGTTGCAGTTCTATCAAAATATCATAAAGGTCATTCTACTGCTTTCTTGTGCTCTGTACTTCTACTGCAAAGTAGTAAAAGTTCAAATGCTGTTTCATATTTGTAGAGTCCGGCATTTGTTTGACTTTGTTGTAGTTTAGCTTTTGATATTGTCTGATATTCCACATAACTGATATTTATATTTTAGTTTGCATGTTTTAGACCAGCTGGATAAAATCACCAATCACCAGGAAATGGTAATTACATCATTGGAGTCATAAATGTAGTTTGCTGGCACATTTCGATGGATGCATGAATGGATGGGTGGATGTTACAGCCCAGCTTCCAGCCAGGAAAGAATCTGCAAATAAACTTTGCAGTTATTCTGAAAACAGCTGACTCGACTATTTTCACTGCCGTGAGAAATCTGCTTTTGAAGCTCCATCACTTTGAGATTTGGCTCAGAGAATCACATTTTGTCTGTTCCCTGAAGGTAAATGGAGACATGGCTGTCTCTCTCCCACCTCTCTTGAAATTGTCTGCCTCCAGTATCAGCTCCCTGTTTGGCACCATTGTCAGAGTACTAGCTTTTTAGCTAGCGGGTGCAGAGGAGGTGCGTGTGTGTGTGTGTGTGTGTTGGTGTACAGCTACAAATATGCAGACAGCTATTCACTGAGTACCTGAAGTTATAATAACTTTTGCAGAGAGCTAATTTTGATGCTTTAAAGTTCACAGAGATGTGAAATTCCTTCCTCTGCTTGTGAATTAATGTATATATGACTGTGAGTTTGCATTAATTCAGGCTCCAGTTGACTCGTCACTTCTGTTTAATGTCAACCCACTTCTGTTTTTGATTAAGCCACACAATCATACCAGAGTAGACCAACACGTCTCCAAAGTCCCTGTCTTGGATCTTCAGATTGGCGAAGACCCCCACCAGCAGAGCGGCTCCACCCACTACATCCATAAACACGGCAAAGGCCAGAGCCAGTTTACAGTGGGACAACCCAGTATATCCACCCATTATGGAGCTGGGAGGGAGGAGGAGAGGAAAGACTGTTACAATCTGACAGAACCACAGATGAACTAAACCCGCTACAGGATCAGTTAGTGTTAGACTGATGCTTCCACATGCACTAGTTGAAGAATGATTCACGTTAACACTGACAAAATTAAACATATTAAATGTTTAAATTAAATGTTGTTAATACACAGAATTCAGACATTTACATTCTGATCAGAGTTTAGATTAAAGCTAAATACATGGGACAGAGGCCTAGAATCTGGAATGTCCAAAGAAGATTGGAAATCAGCTCTTAGTTTAACTCATATACAGACTGTGGAAACACATCACAGACAAACACATTATAACTGGTTAATGTCAGCACAGGTAACTCCTGCCAGGTTTATAGGGACGCATACTTTTCATGAACTCTGACAGCATTTAAAGCCTAAGCTCGTTTGCAATGTTTGGACTTTTAAAACATCAATATCATACAAACATCTACATACATATATACATAAAACATTACAGGGGAGAGAGACCATCCAGCTTGTTATCAGTGCTCAGTTCAAAAGCCTGCAACTCTGATGATGATCTGTCGTAAACATATACTGAGAAAATGAGACGAGCATCGTCACAGATTTTGGATATTTACTAAAGCAAACTTTCTCTTTCTAGAAAAGTTAATTTGATTTAGCTCATTTTGTAATATCACACTGAACTTGGATGAAGACGTGTCTTTTTGGAGGGTTTTTTTTTGGGGGGTGGGGGGGGGGGGGGGGGGGGGGGGGACTGCTTTCCTGATTTGGTCTCTGAAAGAAATTTATGGTCCTGGTCTATGAGAAGCTGTAAATACAATATCAGTCTCCTACCTGCAAAACTGGCCTCCAAAACCTGCTGACAAAGATGAGACATTCAAATATTTTAGGGATTTTGAGCATCAGTGATTCTGTGTTAAACTGAACACCACTCCTGAGCGTGCATAATCATAGAGTACCAAATAATGGTACCAGATAATATGAAGGCTCTAGCTCAAGTGGTTAACTACATAATTACATTTTAAGATAGCCTTCCAAAGATGATTTCCAAAATAAAATAAAAAAAATATTTTCCTTTTCATTAGAAAGCTAGCGACAGTAGGGACCTGAAACTTTGCAAAATTTCTACTAGAACAGCGTCTTTCAGCCAGAAAGACGACACTAGCTGCAGTATAATAATGTACCACAGAACCAGAAGCAGCAGGTCATACATGATTTGTGACTGAGTCTGCTTTAAAAAGAAGGTAAGAAGATTCACGTCTCCAATGGCAACCTGCAGCTTCCATAGATGCTCCATGTGTTACTGAACCAAAAGCTTTGAGAGTAACCACAAGGTTACTGTGTTAGTCACTGATTGTGTGAGCATCTGTAAAGTAATCTAAGATCGGCAAATGTAATAAAATACAAAACTTTACATGTTTAATTTCTTAAGACTATGGAAACAGTGTAATGTTATTGGCTTCTTATCCCAAATTTGAATTGCCTGCTCATCATAAGAGGGTTGATTTATGTGAAAGCTGCCTGTGTGAGACCCTTATAAAACTATACCAAACATATCAAATCAAACCAAAATGAATTTATATTGCACATATTAAAAACAACAAAGTTGACCATAGTGCTTCACAGTCAGTAACGCAGACGCGCAGCTGCATTTTGAACTAACTGAAGCCGGTAAAGAGTACACTGTACACAAAGGAGTACGGCTTCACTGTGTTTGACAGGAGGATTCAATCTTTTTGCAACCGGTCAACTAGACCCAGAGCTGTTTCTGCCTGGTTTGTAACAGGAGAACATAAGTGTAAAGACATGAGCAATGACTCATGAACCACGGTTTTGTAAAGCTAAAAAAAGTAATAGTGCTGTTGTTTTTTTTAAGTTACAGTCCTATGAGCAAAAATCTTGCTAATAAATAAATAATACATCAGACCTATTAAAATATATGCTCTAATTAATAAATTAAGAGTTGCACATTTAAAGAGGTTACTTTCCCAAACAAAAGCCAGAAAAGCATCCGGATATCAGACAGAACCTCTGTGTGAACTCATACAGGTGGACTCAGGCAAACAAAACAGTAAATCATGCCTGGATTTGCGCTCACGAATAATTTTTAAAGAATCAGATTTACCTGGAGTATGATTTTTGGCTTCAAAGACATTTCCAAAGTAAATTTTACAAACTGATCCATAAAAATTACGTTCGTCTTCTGTGTTCAACGCTAAATCCGTAAAATCTGTATTTGATGTTGTTCATTAATTTTCACGGTTTTTTTTCTTGACTTTGGAGAGGACCTACCAGCAGTGCGGAGAGCTTATTTTAGTGGTTAGGTCAGTCGGATTATGAACTAAAGTTAATTTAAAGACTTTCTTTCACACATAAACTTTGACTCACGTGCTGCTGTTGTCCGTTAAGTTATAAAAAAAACAACGCCTCAGTAGACGGGTTTTTCACTCCACCGTGTTCTTCACTTCCGCCTTGATCTGCGCTCTTACTCACCTGCAGCCACCACGCCCTTCTGGTGACACGTTTCCGGTCTGGATTTCACCCTCTTCTTCTTTTTCTTTTCCTTTGCTTCCTGGCGTTTTACAGCTTCATAAACGCAAAGAAATTCATTTTTAAAACGCAATTTTTACTGTTATCGTTTCACTGTATTTATTTAATGTCAGTGTTTTTATTGAGTCTCTTAATAAAGAATAATAAGGGTCCCTTTTAACACTTTTTAGATATTTCTTTTAATTTGAATGGAAATCTTTTAGGGGGTAAAAAAAAACAAACAAAAAAACAAAAACACCGCCCCTGTGCGCATGTGTGAAACAACTAAATCTGCGCGCGGTACACCTGTTCCCGCCAGTATAATCAGGTAATTGCTACGGGGAGTGTGAGAGGCGGACTGTAGGGCCGCAGGTGTGGCTGGTTTCAGGTCATATTACTGAAGTATAACTGCGCACAGAACTACTGGAGACAAATAATAACAGGTTTATCCAAACACGCGGTTTATTACCGCTCTGTAGCTGCTGCCCGGCAGACCTCTCAGCTATGAATCCTTCCACCAGCAGAGAGGATGCAAGCCCACCAGGTAACAACATGCGGCCCATCTACCTGCCCACAGCAGGCGTACGAGCTCCAGGAGTCAGACATTTAAACTTTTACACCTTCTCCAAACGCACTCTTTCCTTTTCTTTCCTGCACATGTTAAAAGAATGAAAAGTGGACTCGCCTTTAGCTTTAACGCCGCTAAAACCTGATCACAAACATTCCTGAGAAGCAGTGCTGGCTGCCCTTTGGTGCCCTGACATCACTTTTAGTTTTAAATACACGGTTCTTGTTTGTTTGCTAGTTTTCTGTAATGACTGTTTTATTGATGCTCTGCGTTCTTCTTTTCATTTCACTCTTTGGGCTTTCACTCCGTTTTTCTAAAGCGTAAGCGGGCTACCAGGCTATGCGAGTAACCTCGGTGAGTTGTAGGTTTATTAACCTTAACAAGCGACTGATAAGCAGTAATTAATCTGCATTCGTCAACCATACGAGCCTCTTTTTAAAATGTAAAACTTTCGCTTCGTTATTTTGTTTCATATTATTATTTATTTTATTTTTTTATATAAATATCATGTCTTTGAGTTTGGGTAGGACGTTAAGCTAGTAAAGCTAAAGGGAAAAGGTATGGCTTTATCAATTACAGCAAAATTCTGTCACTGCTACTTTTTTGTATTATGCTTTGAAAGGGATTTTGAAAAACTGAATTTATTAATCTCTATAAAAATGACTTTTTAATTAAGAGCATTTCCTAAATAAGTCACAACCTTTGGGGATGAGCAAAAGAAAAGAAAGTTGTGGCTGCACGTTGAAACCAGAGAATTACTACTAATGTGGCCCAATAATAACAATAATTGTGAATAAATATATATATATATGTGTGTGTGTATATATATATATGACTGTACGTTCAAAGACATGTAGTTAAGGGGGTTTGGTTAATTGGTGATTCTAAATTGGCCATAGGTGTGAATGTGAGTGTCTGTGTCAGACTTGTGACCTGTCCATGGTGTAGCCCAGAGCCACAGCAAAGTTTTGTGTCCCAGAAATCAGATATTTCTGTGTATGATTTATTTTTTTTACATCTGAGGTTGGCCATAAAAATTAATGCACACACAGCTAAATTAATTACATAAGCTCTAAGGCCTCCAGTGTGAACTTAGTGTGTGTATATGAAACAGTAAATGGTGGACAGAGAGACACACATTGGTTGTGTGGAATATCACCTAACATATTAAAATGTTCATACTGATAATATGTATTAAAGGCAAGATGGAAACATTTTTCACAGACTTCAGATTTATTAGTTACTATTTTTGAGAGTCTTGACATCATTTTCCTCTTTTCTTTTTTTATGTCAGAGCACTACGCGCCCCAGTCATCATTAGCAGCTGCAGCCTCATCTTCATCAGCAGCAGGAGGAGGAGGAGGAGGAGGTTTATATCTAAATGCCTACGAGGTCTCCTTTCCCCTGGAGGAGAATATAGAACGACCTCCTCCCTATCACCTGAACCAAGGCCAGCAGATGATGGATGGTATGTCACTGAAAATGTCTGTAATTCCCAAACAGTTGATGTTTTTGTTAAATTCTTTGATTGAAAACTAAAATGAACAGCCACATCCTGATTGTTTGATTTTAAACCCATGGTGCTGGTTTATAGAAGCAAAACTACAAACATGTCACTGTCCAAAAACATTTCGACAAAACATGTATTTTTTTGACACCCTGTTTAAATCTCTGCTAGGTTGGTCAGAATTTTTGGCTTCCTGTTATAATACGTATTCATAAACTGTTAACTTATATGTTTGGGTTTTTTAAATTTTTATTTTATGTTCATTCTTCCCGTCTTTTCCCTCGTCTTCTTCCTCCTGCAGAGCCAGTGGTGCAGGAGCCTCCTCACTCTCAGTACAGCACCTTCATCCTGATCTCTAACCTGCGCGCTCACCTCTACGTCACCCTGGAGAAGAACGCCTGGCTGCAGAAGCGCATCGAGGAGCTTGAGGAGGAACGCAACTTCCTGCGCTGCCAGCTAGACCGCTTCATCGTCAGCATGAGGAGTCCTGAGGGTCAGGCTCGTTGAGTCTCACCCCATTTAAAGTTTTCAGAAATAAAAAAGCATTTGATTTTGTGTTTTCCCAATTATAGAGTGGAGCGGGGACGCCCAGCGTGGTGTGAAGGTCCAGCCTGCCAGCTCTCCTTCCCCTCCGTCCCCCATGACCACCAGGTCCGGGATGACCCTCAAACGCATCCAGGGATCAGGATCTCGGAGCCGCCGCAACGCTGGTGAGGAAGATGCTGACACACGTATGTAAATGAACATGTTCTAAATGCTTAACTTTAAAGTAGAGAAGTCTTTTTGTCATGTTTTTGTTTTGTTGGGGTTTTTTTAGCCATAACCAAGCAGGAGTTTCACGTGGAAGAAGACAAATACTACACCGAGGACGAGTATGTGGAGGAAGAGGAAGAAGAAGAGGAGGAGGAGGAGGAAGATGTGGACTCTTCAGTAGAGAAGGGGATTAGGAAGAAGGGCAGAGGGCGGGTCAGTGGAGAGCCAAGGATGAAGATGAGGAGGGTCTTCAGGATCACACACGGGAGGGAACGACAGAGAGGTGAGAGTCATGTGACAGAAGACATGATGTAAATATAACTATAATTCACATGAATCCTGTTTTTGTTCTGATGTGAAAAGTTTAAAAAACAAAAGTCGTGTTAAAATCCAGAACTCTGTTTTTAATCCCAAAAACATTCTTATCCAAAACCCCCCATGTTCTCAAATATACATAATATGGGCTCGACTTGCATTTTTAACCCCAGCTAAGAAATGGTTATTAGAAACTCACCATTCTGAATCAGCAGGAAACAAAAACGCTACAACAACACTGTGCTGGAGCCTCAGCCTCCTGTCTACGACACACTTACTTCACTCAGCATTTTATGTTCCTTCCATCAGTTAAAGACCCAGACGGGGTTTTGATCCGTTACAAGAAGATCCTGTCCACCTACCAGCGGGTGAGGAGCATGTCCAGAGCCTTCCAGATCCACGGAGTCGACCGAAACACCATGGCCTCCACCTCCCCCATCGCCGAGCTGCTGCTGGTGGCTCCAGAGAAGGTGAGGACTCCTCTGATTTTCTGTTTTATGAAAGTGTTCTTTCAACTAAGTAATTGTATCTGTGAATTTGCACTATTTCTTTTTTAAAGTCTACATTTTAAGGAACTCCAATGATTCACCCTAAGTTTATCACACTTTCCAAGTAAAGAGCTTAGACTCAAGGGGACGTTTCCATTAAAGTTTCTAGTTTTGAAATAATTCTTTACATATAGGATTCTCTAAAAATAGGAAAACTTCAGATGAATGATTGCATAGAGCTTCTTTTTGCATATTATAAAACTGAAATTATTTTAGAATCCGTGAACAGTCCCGACATTTCCTGCAGGTGTCAGAAGTCGGAGAGTTTGAGGCGTCGAAGGAGAAGCTGTTGGATTACGCCCGGAGGTGCTACAAGACGATGGATGACGAGACGCACGCCAAAGTCCAGACCATGAAGAAGACTCACAAGCTGCTGCCCATCTCCTACAGGTTCAGAAACTGAGAGCGGAGCGAGGCAGGCAGCAGGGCCAGCTGGTGGGAGCTTTCTGCACTTTGTTCTCATTTTTCTTAAAGTCAGAATATATAATAGGATGTAAGAAGATTAAATGCCAAATTACAAGGCATATTCCGATTTATTTATTTATTTATTTATTTTCATTGAACTGCTTTATTTATGTTTTTTTTTCTTGTTTTTGTTTGTTTTTCCTTGTGCACCTATTACAGTTGAGTAGTTTTTACTCCTCTGAGCTATGACAGTGTTTCACACTGAAGACTGAAGTACTTGTTTTTTGTTTTGTTTTGTTTTTTTGCTTTACCTCAAAAATTAACTGAAGAATTAAAAAGAGAGAGCGCATATGTTGTTAATTATAATGCCTCAGAGATGAGTTTTCTTTTCAGAGGGAACTGTCTGATTCATCAGTGCCTGCAGATATTTTATAGAGCAGGTATAAGAGACAGAAGTTCGAGTAAATGTGCCTTGAATTTTTGTTATATAAGAGAGAAATATTTATTTTCTTTATTTTTGGCTCAGTGTTTGATTTTTCCTTTGTGCACTGAAATGATGAACAGGGATTTTTGATGTTTCATAAAAAAAACTTTATTCATCGATGTGTTTCATACAAAAGTAAGTTAAATGTGAATGTATTGACGGTGATATGAATTTTCTTTTTCTTTTTTCAATTCTGATAACATCAGATGTAAAATATAATACTGTGCAGTAGATTAAATAACCTTAAATGTATTGTTTTCCTCTTTCTAGAATCATAACATGTGATCAGTGTGAAGAGCTCAGCCATGACTTACGCTAACTCTGGTTTACAGTAAAAGCATTTAACACATGCAGTACTCCTGCCAGAGCCTCAGGCACTGCCTGCCACTCTGACTCATTTGATGTAATGAGGCTGACAAAGTGACAACGTGCTGAGCTCAGGGTTTACAAATAAAGCCATCAAGAGCTAAAGAAATCAAATTAGCCTGAAGTGTTTTGCTAAAAAGATGTTTTCTAATAAAAAATAAATAAGAAAAATTAGACTTGCGGACTCTAGCGCCCTCCAGTGGAAGAATTTGGCGATTTAGTTCATTAATGAAGAGAAATAGTTATTAGGGATCAATAGGATCCAAAAAATTTAATATTGATCAGGGCTCAAAACATAAAAATCTTTTTCCAGTTTTTTTTCTCATGTACATCTAAATGTATATATTAAATATAGGTATATTATAGGTCTATTTTATGCTCCACATCATTTGGGATTTGCTTGTAATTTTTTTTTCCACTAATCTAATGAAGAAACTGACCTCACAGCCCATTGTTCACCAGTGGGCTGGTTTCAGTCATTATGCAAATGTACTGTTTATAAGGTTGGTGAAACCTGCAGTCAGCTGAGACTGAAGACGTCACTTGGATGAGTGACGAAATGTTTCTCCCACAGAAAACGCTACGTCCAGATGAACAGAATCAATTTTTTTGGGATTTCCTTGCCTGGATGATTGAGCATGCATCAAAACATACCTGACACAAAAAAGCAGTTTTAGATGTTTGATATGTCTTATATGAAACTGAAGACAACACTAATACTAAATTTATATGAGTCGTTTTAATCCAACATGGATTTTTATCTTTAATGAAACTCCAGGAAAATGTTTGAAATACATTTTTTTCAATTCTAAACCTGTAGATACATTAGTTATAATTCTTTTGTGAACACTGAAACCTGGGTTTGTTAATCCTGATTGGTCGAGGCTTGTCAGGGTCAAAATAAAATCTTAATACTGCGGCTGACAGTTTCCAACATCTGGATGCTTCACGGCAGCAGATTAAAGCTATGCTTTCAGATTGAGGTGTTCCTTATTTGTAACAAGTGTTTTGTTGAGTTACTGTTGCTCTCTGGGATATAAATATAAAGTAAGGTGATCATGTCAACCAGTAAAAATGAAATATTGAAAAAAAAATAGCATTTTCACTGTATGTGAAAGCATTTTGTTGGAAGCTGTTGAGCACAGATCACATCATGAGACTGGTCGTCTGAAATTCATCTGACTCGAAGATCTAATTAACAGTTAGTTATAGAGCCTATAGCTCACAGGCTGCTGTATCACAATCATGGTTAATCCAAAGCACTGTGCAAACATGCTTATCTGATTTATGACTGAAACTGTATGTGAAAGACATATTGTTGAATTTATACTGTTCATCATCTGTTCACTAAATTCAAACTGAATTTGTCATTTAACGTAGTAGATAGAGGAATATTTTGAGGTCATTTTCAAAGGTTGTTATTAATGGTCGAGACCTCTTGAGAACTGGACTGCCTGTGGCCGATGTTTTAAAGTAACACTTACACACTAGTGGCCTTAAAGCAACAATGACATCATAATGCATTAAATAAGATAAACAGGTTTGTGCTTAAAATGTCAGGATCAATAGATACAGGTCAGTTTGCTCAGATGGAACTGGACAAAAATGTTTGAGACTGTTGTTTAATGTTACACTGATCTATGAGCCATTCAAGCATAAAACGGCACCAAACTCAAGAAATGGTTCCGTTTTGTCTACACGTCACAACTTAGCAAAGATCCCATTTTAAATTGTGTCTTTAGACACTTTGTAACTTGCACCCTGTTGCAAAAACACACAATTTGTTCCCATTTCCTTACTTGAATCCTTCCAAAATGACAGCAAACATCCAGCAAAGACCTGAGAGATGCATCTGACTCTTCAGTTATATCTACTGTTCACTAAAGCCTATAAGGAATGGTCTCAGTGGAAAGATGGTTGTCAGAAAGCCATTCTTAGCGAAGGAAAATAGATTTTTTTAAAAAAAAGGCTGAGGTATGCCAAATTACACAATAACTCGAATGCACATTACAGGCAACTGGTCTGAAGTAGTGCTGAATCCAATTTTGAAGGTTTGGCTACAGTTTGTTATCAATATTTGCAGGAGTACATGGGGGGTCACGGGAGAGTTACAACAGTGAGTGGCCATCTGTGCAACATGGTGGAGGCTCTGGTGGTTTGAAGCTTCATTTCAGCTGGTTTGTTGGAGATCCTATCAAAACTGATGATATTATAAAAACCGTAAAAACAGCTGGGAACAGCTTCATTTTCAGCATGACAGTTATCCCAAACACACTGCCACTGCAGTAAAAGCATACCTGGAGCATAAAGGGTGGCTCAAGACTTTTGCACAGTACTCTATATAATAATGCCATCCATTACATTGTTATTTGCAAATAAGTTCACAATATAAAACACAAATACTGTTTATTTCAACTTCATGATGCTTTAGAATATGTAAAGAGGTCTCAGTTTTTTGACTAATCATTGACTAAGCATTGAATTATGCAAAATATTCAAACTTGTACCCACTAAAATAAACAGCTTGTATACGTTTATTTTTATGTATTTATCTATTTATTTGTAGAGTCCCATTTAGATTATAAGCTACTTTTTTTTAGTTTTTAGCAGAAAAACAACATTATGATAAACGTTTACTGTCATGGCGTTCAAAATAGAAAAATATAAAATAAATAACAACTGCACAAACTTCATTTCCCACAAGACATTGCGACACATGGGGGGGGGTGCGTTTAGTGACTGAGGGGGCGGGGGGAGGACGTAAAATAAAACTCAGTTTACCCTTTAACCTTTCCAAGCGGGCGAATCAGAGCGGGAGCTACGCTGGAAGTAGTAAAACCAGCCTGTTTGGACTGACAACCGGTTTCACCGAATAGAAGCGCGGGAGCTGCTTCGGTGCCCAATCACAGTCGAGCTAGGCGGAACTCCTGTCCAACAGGGCATCGGAGGAGGAGGTGTTCCTGGTAGCCATCTTGGATGTGCGGAGTGATTGTTTAGCGAGAAGAATTGACATTTTTTTTAAAAGGAAATAACCCTTCGTGGTGAATCGCTGAAGATTTAGCGGAGTGTGGCGACTGAGGAAAGCACTCGCACCTCGGAAAAATCCAGGTAAAGTGACGGCCGAGCCAGAAGTGATGAATTTGTGTGCCTTCCCCCTATTTTCTCTCTCCCCCTCTCCAAATTGTGTCTCCCACATCAAATAGCGCAGCCAGTGGGAAGCTGCAGCTCTCGGTACTGACAACAACTTCAAGTGTGCGCGTTTGTATTAGAGTCGGAACTTCCTCTGCCGAGCCGCGGTGTGTAACGCGAAGTTGAGTTTGTTTTGAAGTGTATGTGCTGGGCTGGAGCTGCTCTCAGAGTAATGATGCCCGCATTGTTTGTAAACATCCCGGGCTAACAAATACTACTCCCTCGGTCCACAAACGCCACCTGGGTGTTTGCTTAAAGCCTCTCAAAGAGCAGCCCAGCTGTCAGACACGGTCATAAAAGGCTAAGCGTCCTCAGTTGGTCCAAACTTAGTTCAGTGTGGACAGGAAGGGGCTGTCTCCAGATGTGTGCAGATGTGTGTAAAACTAATGCTGGAGCTTATGTGACAGTGTTTCTTTATTGTAGTTCTGTTATTCAGACTAGGACTCAGTTACGAAACAGGTGAGGCTCTTTTAAGTCGGAGTCCAGGTTTCCCGCAAAAGTTTTGATCTCAGAAACCGAGTAGAGGACAAAGAGTTAGCAAATAAGCACACACAGCTGGGAGTTTAGTTAGCTAAGGTGGTTTGATGTGAGATTACCTTTAGCAAGCATACAAAGTTCAACAGCACCACAAAGGCTTCAATCACCTTTTAATCCCAAACCCTGAAAGTTGGACTTCCTACATAACATGTCATCACAGAAATACAACACAATTTTACTTATGTAGCACTTTTTAAAAAACACAGTTTACAAAATGCTTTGGCAGATATACAAAAGTGGAATGATCAAAGTGTAGATTAAACTAAAAATAGGCAGCATACATGATAAACAAAACAAGGGAAAGCTGATAACCAGATGGTAAAAGGCTGTCCAGGTAAACTTGTCTTATAAAAACGTGTTTTAGGAAGACAGCCGCCAAGTTTATCTGTTCTTTTTATCAGTGCTGGCATTTTTTTTTTCTGAAACCACTGATACTGCACTCTGGGAACTGGAGCTTTTTCAGGGATTTTCAAGGCTCATCATGGAACACATATAGCAGCATTGCTCTGCATTTTAAAGCATGGAAGCCTGTGTTACTTTGATTAACACAGGTCACAAAGTCACAAATCACACAAGCGTTTTTTCACTTGTTTTTTGGCCATTTCATAGGCAATAGTGTACTTTATGCAGTTGGGGGGGGTCTCTTTTTGAGGGGTTGGCAAAATTTGTTTTATGCAGGAAAATCCTTGGCTTTGCATGCCGGAGTCACCTGGAGTCCTTTTTTAAAATTTTTGTTTATACACTGACAAGCGTTTGGCGGTTTCTCAAAGAGGTTTCATCCACCTCCAATGGAAATTCCCTCCTTCCACTGCTGCAACAAAATGATTTGGTTCGTTTGTTTTGCAGCTAGTAAAGAATATCAGACATTTTTTGTTTTTAAATCAAACAAACAACCTTTATTTGTCACATACACAATTATACAGAGTACAACATGTAGTGAAATTCTTGTGTCCGAGCTGCGGACAGGCTGCAGACATAGCCGCGCCATTCCAGGGCTTGGTTTTTAGCATGGGGGGTCTAGCCAGGGCCCTTACTGGATACCGGGTGGGAATCGAAATCAGTGGTTCAAATAAGGTACTGTGTGTACCAGTCATTCTTAAAGCTAAAGGCCTTCTTCACATAAAATGGCCTTTGGGTCCACACATGGATAATAAAACCTCTGGAGAAATACTTTTTTTCCACTCAGGAAGTTTATTGGGATGTAAAAGGTGATGACAGTGCCGTTTGTTTTTTTTCTTGGCGTTTACCTCTATGTGCCTTGTATCACTCAGTGTCTAAACTCAAAGTAAAACTAAAGGTGTGCAAATCTCTTTGACGGTCTCACTTTAGCCACAGGAGAGGAACATAAAATACAGTTGTATAGGACATGTGCTCCATGCCTTGAACGAGTGAACAATGATGAAACAAAGTGTGGCCTTTGTGAATCCATAGATTTCTCCCTTGTAACTGGGGATCAGTGCATCTGTAGTAAACCTATGCTGCAGAGACCTCTATAACCTATATGTGCACCTACTTAGAAACATAATTACATATCATGTTGACACAGCCCACAGCTACTGTGATTGGCCTGTTCAGTACCTTGGACTCCTCCTTTGCATTTCAGCTACTTTAGTGCTGCAGTTTTTAAATAAATCGGTGAGATTATAATAATCATAGCCTCAATGTAAGGACTCTCAGATGTTAGCCGTTTCAGGAGGGAGGGATGTGAGGGAATGTACAAAGAAGTTGAAAAAGTTGAGGGTCAAATATGTTTGCCTGTAGAAAAAAAAACCCGTCACAAAAGTCCCAGCATTTTTTTCTATCATGGCTGGCACCGCTTCTAAAATACCAGGACACAACCACAAGGTAATTAACGTGTAATGCACCACGTACAAGCATGAATGCTGGCAGGCGCGTCAGCATAGGTTACGTTATAGGCTGTCATTGCAGAAGGCTAAAACAGCTGTAAGATGTCTTCTGTCATCATTTGGCAACAATAGTCAGCCATCTTTAAAAAAAAATTATATTTTCCAAATATCCAAATGTTTATGTTTTGTACTGCAAATGTAATAATGTACCAAATACTGGTGGCCAATCTTGGTTGTTAATTATCTTTATCGTCCCTGAAAAGGTCATGTCAGTTGATTACTAATGTGTCCTTTGAGACAATAAATAGTGATATTTGCTGCCTCTTCAATGTTCCTCATCCTGTGGATGGACTTGGACTGCAGCTGGTAGCGGTTGATCATGTTCTGCTCTATAGCTTCTGTGAGCTCAGAGTAGGAGCACCAGTTGTTCACTTGCTTCGGGTTCTGATTAGTGATGCTTCAGCTCGCGGTGGATCTCCAGAGCAAAAGAACGATACTGTCACCAGTTGGTGGGGTTGGAGTTAGGGATGGATATCGATCTGATCCTGACTATAACAGCTGGATCTGATGTCAGTGATGGCATGCTATGGGCTGACGCATTCACCTCAGTTCTGTGTGGTTCTGTATTTACTTCAGTGCATGACAGTAGCTGCTATTGACAGAGCTTACATAGCATGGAGGAGGCTAACAAAGCAGCAGCAGTTCGGGGGTGTTTCATGGCTGGTACACCGCAGCTTTTCTTTGTATGTTTGCAAAACCTTTTTTATTTAACTGCAGAGTGTGACTGAAAAGTTCAGATGAGTCGATGCATTGGCTTCACTCTTTCACTCTTATGTTTGGTCATTATATGATGTAGAAACTAGAATGATGTTGGTTTGGTTTCACACTGGTTAGAAAGCTTTTATTACACTTAGGGTAACATAAAGCGCCTCAACTCGATTAGAATTCTTTCACTTCAGCTGTTGTCTTGAACAAAAAGAATGACTTGCAGTCTCTTCCTCTGAGATTGAGCTTATTAATATAACTCTGCTACTGGATCAGTACCCTGTATCAGCAGATAGCCACAGGCAAGGTGTTTGAAGCCTACTGAAAATGGAAAAAGTTAGGCTGCATGCATTTTTACCATGCAATGCTACTACCAGGGAACGTTTGCTAGTCGTCATTAACCAAAAAGTTAGAAGAATGCACTACTACCTACCTGACAGAACAGTAAAACGTGTCAGATGGTAGAAACATGCAAAGAGAAAAAAAAATCTTGTGTGGTGCACCTTTAAAAAGTAAATTAAAACAAGATCCAATGCAAAGGAGTCATTTTTGGTTTTGATTTTGATGAAATGTTCATCTCCTCCTAATCTGCATTTTAAGAACAGTGGGGTCAAACCTGCTGCCACAAGAGCCTTCACTTCTTGTCTCGGACACACATCCTGCAACACAAATAAAAATTTAAATGTTTTTTTCTGTAGCTCTTAGTTTCACTCAGCTTATGTGTCAAAACAGCATCACAAACAGTAGCTCTGCGCAGCGCCGGCGTCGTCACATATGCCTTTGTTTAATGGCCCGTGTCCGAACCTGACAAGTGGCGTGCTGCTAGTTTGTGCCTTAAAGCTGACACAGCATCTTCTCAGCCTCACCTCAGACTGCTCATTAATAACATGTCTGCACCGCCTGTCCTTACTTGACTTTGTTAAGTGTACTTTTGGTCGCTTTCTGAGGCATGAGGATCATCTTCTCAATTTGATGGGTGTCCAATCAACGAAGCAGCTCTTATGTCTTTGAAGTTATATTCATCTGTGTGTGGCTTTTTTCGATTATGCTGCTTATCATAAGGTTTTGACTTCTTAACCTGCTAGAAAATAGAAAAGAAAATTTTTTGTTTTCTGTTTCATTCCAAAGCTAAACATTTATTATCATAATTATAACATTTTTGGCTCTTGGAGTTTGATTCACTGTGTTACTTTAGTACTTAAATGGTTCCAATATCTCAGACTTACAGTTGTCTATCGATTGGCTTATAATAATTAATTAATAAATCAAGAAAATTTACAATCAGCATTGAATACATTATTGTTCTCGCTGGCTGCTTATAAAATCGAGGGAAAACTTGATCAGCCCGGCTTTACATAAAGTAAGTTAAACTTCAGTGATGTCAGTCCGTCCAATTAGGAAGCATACACCACCGGGAATCCATTTCAGCTGCTTTGGTACAAATCTAAGTGACAACAGGTGCACTGGAGCATCAACAACAAGACGACCCCCAAAAAGAGAATGGTTTAAGCAGGTGGTGATGGCAGACCATTGCTCTCTGCTTAGCCCTCCCAACTTTTTAGGGTCTTTGTTACTGCTGGTAGCATGAGGCAGTACCTGCAGCCCATTCAGGTGTGTGCAGGTTGTCCAGCTCCTCCAGCGAGACACGGCATCACAGGAAGCTTTGCTGTGTCTGATGTTCCCGTGTTGGTGCTGTTCCTGACTATATAACCTGGACTATATTTGTCCAGGTTTAACATTGCAAATGATCAATCATATTGCTATAATGTCATAGTTTTGGGACCTGGAAAAAAAATCTGCCAGTGTCCACAAAATTCAGAGAAAGCAGGCATTTGGGTTTAAATTGTGTTTGTAGTTACAGTTATGGAGTTGCGGTTTGGTATGTGGTGTGATGGTGTCTCTGTTGCAAAACTATGACATCACAACAATGCGCTTGGTCACTTGCAGTGTTGAACCTGGGACATTAGTTTTGGCGATCTGGGAACAGTACCAGCACGGGGATATCCGACCGTGTGGAGATGCCAGGAGAAGGACTGTTACGTGAGGAGAGCTCATGGACAGGACCGTTGGTTGTTTTGCAGGGACAAAAATAAATCTGCATGATGATAAATCATTGAACACTGAGCCATCTAATGAAATTGTTGTTAAAAAAACAGGTAAACACTGGCCACTGGTGCTGGTGAATCCGTAACAGAAAACAGCATTGTTTTGGTAGTGACCGTGAGGCTGACCTGTTGTGCGATCAGTAATGATGAATAATAGCACATAATGCTCGTCCTTCATCGACAGATTGGGTATCAAATCTGAACTTCTGCAGCTGATTAAGTGCTCCTCTGGCTTGTGCCAATTTGCAGTCAAATTAGTTCTCACTGATTGCATTTTCCCCTGCCGATATTAACGAACAATGATGGTGTTGATTGCTTTAATGAGCTTAAAGCAACTCACTCACTGTTCACTCACTTGTGAATGTATATAAACGCCTTTAATTACTGACAGTTGACTTAATGACTTTGTCATATATAAACCCTTAAAGCAAACTTAATTGTTAGTGTTTGTAACCAGAGAGAGGCACTGAGATGAGGTTCTTAATCAGACCTCTGTTCCTGCATTATGCTTTGAGTTGCTTTTAGTGTTTTAGTGCAGCTGTAGTCAAAACAGGTTATCACACAATATTATGTTATCAAGGGGCAGAAGTAGAGTTAAATTATGATCCCACAGCATGAATAAAACCTCAGTGCTGAGCTGATTAAGGTTGTATTTATCTGACAGAAAGAAAAAGAAATTCATAAAAACAAATGTGCAGTTATTACATTGTATTGGCATTTCAAGTAAGTGCTATCCACCTGGAGGCATTCTTATCATTTATCTGCAGTCAGTTGTACCTCGAGGCACCTGGAACCCTAAATGACCTTCCATAGTACTATGACAGTATGAAATTACAAAATACCTTAATGCCAGGTTTATATTTACAGTAAACTGTCTCTGAAGGCCTGCAGCTGGTATTATATTTATTCTTGTGCTGACTGATGAGCTCTACTTTCCAAACATTTTTATCTACAGAGGCCACCTGCAACTGTAACTGCATGCAGAAGGGCTTTAGGGCTGCTCGGTTATGGCAAAAGTCCACATCTTATGGTTTAGTTTTTCCAGTAATTGTAATCTGTATTATTTATTTATTTAATTTAATTTATTTCAGAGGTGGAGGCGGTGGGGACTGGATAATCCACTGTTTACAGCATTGCTGTAAAGGCAATGGGTACCTTTGATTCATAATATAAGATAAAAGGAGAGCTTTGTAGCAACCGTTCATTATAAAACTAATTGTTTTATCATTGGAGATATTAGAGATTTTTGTTTTAATCGCTGTATGTTTTAATGAAGTTCATCAGTTGAGTTTAGGAAGAAGAAATGTGAGGAATGACTTTGGTGTCTCTCTGCTATGAAAACCTTGGAGGCCACATGCTCAAAGCAAGCGTGCCAAGTTTTTGATGAAGCCACTTATATTCATAAACGGCTCTTCTGCCATACCTGTCGTACCTGCTCACCTCTATCTGATCTGCTCAGCACAGCAGTGTTAGGTATCACTGCTGAGTCAGATTGAATCAAAAGGTCTGCCCTGGAATGGCGGCTGTCAACTTTGTTGTTGCTTTTTTCGATTTTCAGCTGCAGAAAAGTGGCGGGATTTCAGTGTGCTGCCAACAAAAACACTGTTTTTCAGCAGGGCAACATAAGAAGAAGAGAACCACAATTTACAGTAAAGTCACAAACTATTACAAACATACAAAGAGAAGCTGTTGGCATCACAGGTGTGAAATACCTCGAGACTGTCGACCCTTTGCTTGCAGTTTCCTCCGTGCTCCTTTTGCTCTCGTGCTAACAACTGGTGCACTGCTGCTGACACACGGTGAGGCAAACGCAGAACAACATAGAACTGATTTGAATAGATTGGCACATTTTTACTGATACTCAATTCAGCTTTTTGAGTCAGGATTGGAGTGATGCTTCCCAGCAGGAGACCTGTACAGTAGTCATAATTACAACAGCATAGAGCCAGAGCCAGATGTAAGTCAACACCTCAGTCACTGGGTGAGACGCCCTCAAAAATCACAAACAAAGGCACCGGGAACTTTTAATGATCCTTCCACAGGTTCACCCACAGAAACATTTCGACTTTTGCATCCTTTAAAGAGGCTTCTTCACCAAAGGTTCTCACTGGAGAACCAAACTGAGTTTTAGCAGCTAATGAGGACAGTTGTGTCCACATTTCTCCCTCTGTCCTCAATCCATCCATCTTTCCACAAGTCATCATCGCTCTGCATCCTGCTTCCTTTCATTTTTATATTCTTAGTCTTTCTCTGTGACACCTATCCTGGGATTTATTAATGCAGACTCCTGTTTTTTTCCCTGCAGTGAAAGAAGGCATGAAGACATCATCCTAGTCATCAGTCATGGCCGATAAAAGGAAACTTCAAGGTGAGATTTCTGCCTGAGTGTGTGTGTGCATGCATGTGCGTGTGTAAAAGGGCATTAGTGAGATGATCAGGTGCCAGGTGGATTAGGTTAACCACAAATTACAATGAAGATCTCTGAGTTTGTGTTATGTGTGTTGCTGTTGGAAAGTCCCCTGATGTTTTGTCTGTGATAAACTCCACCGATGTGTCACTCTGACCGGAAAAAGATAAATAGTGTACGAGCACACCTATACCTGCTTCGTTGGCAAGCAGTTTGTTTTGTGACCAAAAGTGGAAAATCTTCTTTGGTTTATTTCCTTAATTACATCACAGTGCTTGGTTAAAAGAGAGCCAGGGCTTGTAAACAAAAGTCACATGTGCTCACAAGCAGCTTGTTTGTGGAGTTACGTAAGCGTTCATCCTGCCAGGTTAGAAATGTTTGGCTTCACATGCAAGCTAAAATAAATCTGGGTTTGGTTTTCTAGCTTTAACTAAAGCATGGGGGATTTACCTGTTTTACCACATTTTTATGTGTTCTGTGTCAAATAAAAGCACAGAAGAAAATACGTACGGGAGCATCAGATGATTAGTTTAATGTGCACAGGGCTCGCAAAATTTCAAAATCCCTGGTAGCCCTTCGGGCAGACACTCTTCAGTTTTTGGTAGCCCAAAATAAATTTAAGTAGCCTGAAAAAAAAGAGGACAATTTTTTGATGGATGTTTTGTTTTGTAATAAAACATCCTTAAAGAAATAGTTAAAACACAAATTACAACAACTGTATAAAAATTACAGTCATCAACTCAAATATTTGGTTCTAATTGATCAGAAATTTCTATGAACTTGTAAGAACTGTGTAGAACATGAATCAGTCTGTGTCAGATCCTGAATCTGAAATTTCCACTGAAGTCACGGGTAAGAGGTAAGTGGAACCAAGATCTAGGCCATTTGCTTTGTTTGCAAAGACTGCTACATTTTGCCAAAGGTAGTTCACTCTTTGCAACATAGCACGCTGTTCTAAACAGCTTTTTCCTCTGCGTTTCTTCTGGACTTCTTGTTGTGCTTGGTTTATTTTTAGTATGTTTTTTTGCAATTGGCGTTTGTTCTGGGAAAGATACTGCAGACTGAGCAATAACGCATTTCTTGCATTTCTCATGGGTTCTAATGGGGGTCTTTCTTAAAATTACTGGTCCCAGTAACAAAGGCGCTTGTCGACTCAGAAATCAAGGGAAACTCAAGACACACCCGGCAGAACATTATGTTATTTAGCTTGTCATATTCCAGCCGCAGAAATTGTTTTGTCCATGAAACCAAAAAAGCTGCGCTTTTATTTTTGCCTCATAGTCTGATTTGTCAGATCTTTTCCGTTTTGTGGTAGGCTTTTCTTTGGCTGTCCCTTCTTCACCCTGACCTGTCTTATTTGGCTCAGCAGAACTAAAATTCCTGCGTAAATCCATCTGCTTTTACACAGGCACTTGCATAATGATCAGCGGTTTTCTGCGCAATCAACCTCTATCACATGTTTAAGCTTGCTGCAGGAGATTTCACTTGTCACGTTTGAATAGTAAGCTAATGAGTGATAAGACGATGTCAGAGGAATTGGTGCGCAATTAATCTGTCACTCACCAATCAGTGCTGCCGCTCTCTATTCACAGTTTGCGTGATCGCAAAGTGAAAGTGAAGCAAAAAACAAGCGCAAATTCAAACATGATTTCAATATGTCACATATTGACAGTGTCTCATCGATGCCAATAACATAATTACCTGCTTACCTGTTTGCCTGCTTAAATCAGATGGCCTGAAAGTTTCAGATTGCCCTCCACTGTACATCAGAACTAACCACTTTACAAAGTAGGGTCTCTTAGAAGTGTGTATGCACATCTTCTGTTGAGTTTGTGTAATCTGAACATGGATTCCAAACATAACTTGATGATAAGGACAGAAAACCTTCAAGCACATTGATATCGATCTTCTTAAATAGGGCTTCATTCTGCTTTACTTTATTTTCTCTTATATATGTACCATTACGTTGGTAGGTACTTATATTTGACATGTATTCCTGGGAGCAAAAATCTGCACATAAGATAAATAGGTAATATTTTGATCTGTGAGTTATCCAGATCTACTCAAGAGGAGTTCGTGGGTAAGAAACAGAGTCACTGGGTAAAAATTCAAATGATTTTTGATGCGCGTTACCAACACTTCTTTTTAAATAAAATCAAACTAGATAGTGCTTAGCTTTTTGGTGTTAGTTCAGTGTGCCAAAAAATGAATATGAAAAACTCACGACCCAGTTACTCAGAAAACAAAACCTGTTGTGGGCAGTTTCATGTAGGAACTGTTCTCTACCTGCTGTCTCTGTCTATTAGATGTAATAGAATGAGCAGGATAGGATAGGATAGAAAGATCCTTAGTGGATCATTTTATAAAGCTGCCGAGGTTTCTCACAGTTAATTCGGCCTGTACAAGTTTGTCTTGGGCAGAGTTGAAATTTAAAAGGACAGTTGAAAATTACATTTATGCACATTATTACTTTGCAGGAGGAAGTGTGTATCCATCAGTGATTAGATTTTACCAAGGTCTAAACACTGATAGCGTGAACTGCCATGTAAGCTTGTTGTCAGGCAGCTTTTTATTTTGGCGCGTCTAGACTGCAGGTAGAAGAAGGTTCCTACATGAAACTTGTGGAGTTTTCTGAATAACCAGGTCATGATGATTTATTTTCACCTCAAAGATTTTGTTTTGTTTTTTAAAAGCTAAGTGCCATCTATTTTGATTCTATTCAAAGGAAGGCAGGCATTTCTACAGCTGATATCTTCAAAGCTTGGTAACTCGCATCAAAGTAATTTGAATGGATAAATTACACTACAAGCCAGAGGGAAGATATGTAAATTTGATTTTGGGGTGAACGGGGTTGTTTTAAAAGTTCCACATCCTTCCTGACTGCATATTTTATCTATTTTTACCTCCACCAGGAAGGTTGTGTGGAAAGTTGCGTGATTGGTTTGTTATTTGAATAAATAAAAATAAAAAAAATTGAATTTTTATGTATTTAAGATTTGGATCTGGAGTCAGAAATCCATTTCGCATCAAATCTTCGTAAATAACCATAGAAACTGAAATAAGACATTATTGGAGACGCTGTTTTGATGTTTTAGGAAAAAAATCAAAAAACTAATATGTAATAGATATTTTTTCTGGATCCAGGAACTGACTTTGGTGTGCAAGGAAATTTTCAGGCTTGATGTTGACATGCAGGGTCAAAGTGCTGTTGTTAAATTTTTGAGTGAACTGTGTATACACACAGTATAATCATTTTTATTTCCCTCATATATTTTTCTGTCTCTTTGCAGTTCCTGTTTTGGTCTAGTGAAAATGTTTCTGCCTGTTTTTGTGCACAGGGTGACATTGCATCCGTGCACGCCGGCAGACATCTGTGCAAAAGTCCGCTCACTGCTCTGACACACTTTCACAGAAACTAGAGCATGTATCAAGCTCTTTGTTCTATACTTTTATTTTGAAAATTTAAACAAGTACTACCACACTCACAGCTCTTGGATGATAATGCTGGGATAAAATTCTGACACTCACCACAACAAGTCTTGTAACCTGAACCCAGACCTTTGTGTGAATACCAAAAAACCTCGAGGCTTTTTTTCTCCTCCCCGTCGATGTCTTTAACTTTGATGGTTTTTTCCAGCCGACGCTTGTCGCCGCAGGCTAAAAAACACTTTTTTGACAGGATTCAGCATCACTCATCCTATCACATGAGATTCCCGTGAGTTCTCCGGCTGAACAGCTGTCACATTAAAAACAAAAACCCACATACGTATCCACCTAAAATGTTGTCACGAGTAAGAAAAGATCAAGCACCAGCACGGCCCCGGCTCTGTCAAATTGTAATGTATTATTACAGAGGAGGTAGACTTTCATCTAAAAATAACACAGGCACGGCAGTATCTTAACATCAAGGCTGTTTAAGGCCAGACTCAAGCTGGAGTTTGTTCACACAACTTGGCTACAGCAGCAGGGTTCTCTCGACCTCACTGGTTGCTGCTTATTTCCTCATCACTCCTGTTATCTTCATTAGCAAACACACAGTGGATCAAATAAAAGTCTGATGTTTTTAAGAGATTAGAAATACGAGGGTATGAAATCAAAATGTTGCCTTCATACTTTCGTACTATGAAAATATGTCTAAATTATGGAATTTTTAAATATTTAAACATCACTCTGTTATACAATCATTTTGACTCATTTCTCAGGCAGTTATGGCTAATATGTGAGCCTGGTATAAAAATGTAGGCGAAAGGAGACCTTTCATAGCTTTCTCTTGTGACTTATCAGAAAACAGATCAAATATCCAGGGTACCAGTGCTTATTTCTGTTACTCTGCATCATAGACATTAAATTAGTGCAGTTGTTGTTTATTTAGTTCAGGGTGGTGGGTGTGCCTGAGCCTTTCCCAGCTGTCGTAGGGCGAGAGGCGGGGTGGACCCAGCACAGAGCTCCATTCATATCCTGAGTTAAGCATGCAGCCGTGCTAATGGAAATCTGCTATTTCCCATAATATTGATATGTCCCAAGCTGGTTATAGTAAAAGATCCTGCTAAACAAAAATGTGATTGTAGCATTTGGAGTTAGTGTAAACATATTTTTAGCTTGCAAAATTTCACGCTGATATGCCCTGTACTTATGAGCTTATGAAGGATCAAAAACACGAGGGAGAATAGGAGGAAGGTACTTTCAGTTGCTCCCTGGATGTTTGACTTGGCAGTGCTGGGTGCTTTCTCTCACGCGACCACTCATGTGTATCTGGGCTTTGGACTGGACAAATTTCACCTCCATTCTTATGTATTTTGGGTCTATAACTCTGAAAATACTATGAAGGTAAAAAGCTAAAGTTGCAAGCTGAATCCTAGAGACTCCAAGTCGTCACCCTTGCTTGTGAAATCTCACTTTCTTTCTTAAAGTTGGGCATTTTCCATCTCTGCCTTGGGTTTTAGAAATCAGATGTCACAGTTGACAGGCAGAAAAAGTGAGGATGCTACACACTCATGCAGTAGTAACTTATCAAGGTTACATACCCAATGCATAACCTGCTTTATCATCGGTCTTATGTGGGATTTACAGTCCCCCTGTTTTGCAGATCTATGCAAAGAATTTAACCGACACAGAGAGTACCGAGCTCAAACACTGTCCATAAAACATGGTTGTAGTCACTGTCATGTCACCCGCTGGTTTCTGTACTCTGCATTTTGAAACCTCAATGGCTGTGTACAAACTACCACTTTACCAAATGAGCATCATGGTGTGTTCATGGTGCTGCTGGAAATACATGTGAAACATGACAAGTTGGGAATATCTGTTTAGGAGGTGTGGTGGTTTTTGGCAGACCTTTTTCCCTCACTTCACATGTGCATGCATTTTATTACAGTCTGTGAAATAGTCACACCCTTGATCTGCTGATTTTTGTTTCTGGAAACAAATTTTCCCATCCTTATTTTTGTTTTCCTGAACACAACCGTTTGTCTGGCTGGTGTCATGTGTACACTAAATGAATATTTTCCACTTTTAAATGGGAAAAAGGTGCATGATGGGGCTGGAGGCTGAAGGGGTTGGTGGTGGTGTGAAGAATCTCACCACTCACATCAGCGACCACAGTTTGAGTCTCTCACGGGACCAGTTTCTACACTTGGCCTGTGATATTTTATGTTGTTCATTGTCATTAGAAACTTTAAAAACATAAATGGTTAGGTTCAGGAAATATTTAATAGTATTTAAAATTCTACTATGAGACTGGACTGTACATTTATGATGATTTTGATTTTCCCTGACCAAGTAAACCATGTGATTTTTATGACATAAAGCAGTAATTGGATGAGATACGGGTGAGCATATCATGATTTTCCACTCCAGGACTTACATTGACATTCCTCTGCGGTATGTAAAAAGCCGAATGACTAGGCTGATGTGGTCCAGGTCAGAAATGTTAAAATTAGACTGCAAGCATTTTCCTGTTTACATTTGATAGCCACGAGCTAATCCGTGCGACCACGGAAGGGAGACGTAAATCTGTTGAGCCTAAATCTAGACGTGTTTGTCTCTTTCTGTCACTCCCTAATCGCTTTTGACTCTTTAAACATCCACCACACGCTATTCATGGAGCTGCATTTCTAAGATATTGGGAATTAGCTGCTGTATATGTGCCACCACTTGCTCAGGAGCATAATGTGCCTTTTACAATATGCATATTTCATGAGATGCCAGCCACAGTTTTAAGTGCCCTGTTGTTATATGGTGCATTTATCGCTTCTCTTTGTGCCCGACACAAAACAGCGCTCCAGTGGCCTGTTTTTAAGCAGGAGCCACTTTGCTGAGCAAAACGCCTCAAACTTGGAAGCAGGAATATAATGATGGTAGAAAAAACTCTGGTTTTAATCAAATAACCAGTACAGCTAGAGCCATGATCGGCAGCGTCAGTGCTCATATACTAAATAATTTCCCAAACATGACACATTTCTTTTTATTATTCTGTGCTAATGACTACATCTCATACATGTTTAAACACAAGTCAGTTTAACTAAAAAAAGAGGTCAGTGATGCTCTGACGTGATGAATCCGTTATTATTTATACTTGTGCTTTTGAGCTGTTCTTCCCACCTCTTATGAAATGACTTTGATGAAGAAATCATGTGTTTTGGCTTTGACCTGCTTATAACAGCTTCTTTGAATTAGACCTGAGATACATGTCTGACATGCTTTATATGAACTTTTTGCTCTGTTTTTTGGTCTCCTTCAGGTGAAATAGATCGATGTCTGAAAAAAGTAGCGGAGGGAGTGGAGCAGTTTGAGGATATTTGGCAAAAGGTAAGAAACAATCATCATATTATTGGGACTGCAACTTTCTGTTTTTCATTTCGACTCAAAGATATCCTGCAATGGAGTCATGGTAGGGATGAGGGGATAATTGCATTTTAATGCTGCAATCAATTGGTGTTGTGGCACAGTGATTGTCTGGCAGCTTTTTCACAGCACAGCAGAGTGTATGTGGAGGTTTGCATGCATGAGGAGACGAGGAGTTTACGCTTTACTTTCAAATGAAGAGGAACTAAAGTGAAACTATAACGACTGGAAAGCACCAAATGATATTTAATTTAGTTTACTTACAGCAATGAAATGGTTAACATTAACATTATGCCAGTAAGACACATTAAACAACTTAGCTGTTATAACTGTAAATCGAGTTGCCACTTAAAAAAGAAGGCTGATATTACTGCATGTCATAGACTGTATCTAATAAATATAGAGGTGACAACTGTGACATCACCTACTAGTTTTGTACTCTGCATTTGGAAGCTTTCGCTATAGCATGTTGGATGCTGCCATGCTGGTTCTGGAAGCATGTGCGACCATATTTGAATGAGAGGGTGGTGTGCTAAGTTATCAGTAGGTTAGCAACGTGCATTTCTAAGTTACACAGCTTCAGATGTTACCACTAGAATCTGAGAACCTGGATTTTTGTCTCAAACACAGTTTCATAGGCAATTAAGAGAGATATTTTAATTTATGCATACATACCAATGTATTATCTATATTGAAAATACATTAAACAGAAAATAATATGTTCATACTTTTTAAAAATAAATAGATTTTATAAACCCTTTTGCTTAACCCACGTGACCAACATATGCTACAGTTAAAGCTGGTATGGCTGGACACACTGTGTGATGACACTTTCTAAATTACCCCAAAAGGTTCTAAATTATATTCTGTTACCTATCAGTGCCTATCTAAAAACATGCATGCATCATATTAGTATATATCTGGGGTAAGGCGATGTCAAGTTCTATCCCATATTTACTGAATGTATTTATTTTGCGTAGTCTACAAAGGTATAAAAAAAACAAGAAATGTCTAATATTAGAAAATGTTCAGAAAAAGTGCAAATTCTCCACATGAGGTCCGTGATGTTCTCTGTGATCAGTGTTCACAGTCCTGACAATATTCTGTTTGCAGTTTTAAAGAAGAATTCAAGAAGCATGTTTGTAAAAAGGTCTTAAAAATATATTAATCGTTAAATTATTGTTCACAGATTCTCTGCCAACCAAGTAATCAATTATTATTGACTGTTCGTTCCATCTGTTATCATTCAGGCTCTGCGGGTACACTTTCTCCCTCTCAGGCTATTTGTTGCTAATGTGTCTGTGCTGCATTAGTTTCATCAGACTCCTGCATTTATTAACCTTAGTAGTTAATAAATGCTGCCATTACCACAACAGGATGTCCAATACTCACGATACTTATAATAAACAAAGTGAATACAGCTGTTTTTAAAAAGATGCTTTGCCCAGAGCGCACAGCAGCGCAAAGGCCCACAGTGAACATCGGCTTTGCTAATAAAGAGGCACAAAGTCATTAGCGCATCAGTTAACAAAGATCCCAGTTGCCTTTTTTCCCTTCATTGCATACACTTTTTATTGTGCTGTTGGCAGTTGCTGCATTTCCTTATGACCTTCCAGAAGCATGTGTTCTTCATAAATACTCATGTTTGTTTGGATGACCAGTTTTATGTCTCACTTTATTACTCATTTAGTTCTTAGGTTTATGTTTTTTTTCCTACTTAATCCTGTTGTTTTTGCTATTGAAACAAATGTAATCAGTTAGTAGCACTAATCTAATTAAACAGGATAATTGTGATTTTAAGAGTATGATCACATGCTTTATTTGCAGGCTGTAAAGCTTTCAACAGACTGGATGATTTTTAGTATGATACATTTTGAAAATGAAGGCGTGTACTGCTGCGCTTCAGCTTTGACCCTTTGTCTCTGTCTCTCTCTTTCTCTTTTTTTGCAGCTTCACAATGCAGCCAACACAAACCAGAAGGAGAAATATGAAGCAGACCTCAAGAAAGAGATTAAAAAGCTACAGGTAAGGAACAAAGGAAACCAGAAAATAAAAGTTTTTCCACTGACAGGTTGTTTGAGGTGTTCTGTGCTCCCACAAAGCTGATTAAATTAGTATAACTTCAGGGTAGATGTGTCTGACTTTAAATAATTCCAAAGTTTAAAAAGTCAGAGAAGTCAAAAAGCAATCTCCATTAAAAGACAGACATATCATTGTCATGTTGAACTTAAAAAACAAACAATAAAACCCCTCCAGCATGCAAGCCGTCATCAGCAAGGGTAAACAGATTTCCTGGAAGCAACCATTGTTTTTTCTAGAGGTTTTTCACCTACAGTTTGACCAAAAGCTGTAAGATCTGTGCAGTATTCTGGCAGTGGGTCTGAAATGTTAATTTGATTATCTGAAAGCCAGTTATAACTTTTGCTTAGTGTCATGGTGCTACATCAAGCTGGAAGATCCAGTGATTGTCACCAAGCCACTGCTGGATTATGGGAAGTTGGTGTTTAAAGAGTGTTTTAATCTGGTCAATCCTTCGAGACCTCCTGAGATTTGTTAAATGATGGTTCTCCGTAGTCTATATTATGACACAAATCAGTATATCTTTTGAATCAACAGGACAGTGTCTCTTAAGTCTGCAGATTTTAACCAGGAAAACAGCCATTCGGTTATTAAAAATGCACTGAAACGCTGGTGTGACGTAGGTGTTTGCCTTCCTGAGTCAGCAAACCTTTAACTTGAGTTGAATTCACAGGTTCAGTGACATTACTGAATGAAGAAGCTGGGAATACACCCAAAACTGTAACAACTCAAAACACGTCAGGCGCCGCCAGAAAACACTTGAGCCTGATTAGAGTTGTTTTTTTCATAGCTTTTATTTTCATGCATCCTGTAATCAGCACCACGTTTGCAGGAGCAAGAGACTCCTCCACTGAAACTCCTCCACCTCTGCAACCGACTCTGCTTTCTGAACCGCCCACAGGTCGCACAAGTTTTGACATCACTGAATCAAAATGGTGCAAAAGGGTTGGACCACTGATGAGATTACCCACGCAGACCCTCCCTTTATTGATAACTGATTAACGAGGTGTATTTTAAGCAGACCGGGGTAATGTTAAAGTCCTGTAATGCTGCTAAAATGTACAACAAAAAATGGAATCACAGAAACTTCAAATAACTTCTGGAGGCGTGGAGAAAGCTGTGTAAGCATTTTATGCACACTGTGAAAATCAAATCTGAAAGTAACAATTCTCTGCTCTTCAAATCCTCAGTTCACACTTAGCGACACACCATAACCTGTTTTGTTCCAATGGAATTTCTGAGTTTATTGTGCCTTAACATGAAAAGATGTTGTTCACTTTCTATTCTCGGCAGTGAAAGTAGGAAAATGCCACTCTGTGTGCTTCATTTCCAGCCTGAAGACAAGAACACAGGTTATAGCAACAAGAGCATCTCAGTCACATATAGCAATGACTGTTTTAGCATAACAATAACTAATTACTAATTGGCTGGAACCTTTTTGCTCTTTTGGCCTCTTCAGTCTGGTTTTGTATGTGCATACTTCTCTTGTTTCTTCTCCTCGCTTCATCATGCTTTCAAGTTTTTCACTTACAAGCACACAAACAAAAAATAAGGAAAAGCTTAAAAATACAAAGAGCACGTAGGAATATCCTCCTGTTTTCACTTGTTCTGGGTTGTAATTAACTATTCAGTGTATTTTGTCCTCTTGTTGTCACTCCGTGGGCCATATTTCCTTTGCTCTCTTCACTTTCTTTGTATAGATTTCTTGAAAGGAGGAGATCATTATTAGATGGCACCAATGTTCAGGTGGCTATTTCCAATGCAGGGAGCATAAGGACAGCTAATTTCTCTTTTTATTTTCAGTCAGACTCACATTTTCAAAGGATTTTTGTAAAAACTGATTCAGCTTGGACTTGTTACCCTGATATCCTCGTTTCTAAGTTTGCATGACTGATAGGGCTGCAGCTGCCACAATAATGGGAAAAAACAGCAGATAGAAGTAAAGTAGAATTATCTTTTAAAATTAGATAACAGCATGGTGACCTTTCCACAGGTTTTCTGGAGAGACAGGCCTCTGGGAATGATTGAGTTGATTTTCTTTTCTTTTTTTGTGACTTCTGTGAAGTCACACTGAGTTTAAGGCGGGGCTATCGTTACTCAGATCCTGACTCCTTTTAGCACCAGGTGTGACTGGGTTCAATTTGTGGCCAATCAGCAGTGAGCAGGTGAGACAGAAGCTGCTGATCTTAACCTGACGTCTCTGAAAATGGACTGTGAAGGCTGAGATGTTTGCTGACTTGAATCATTTAACCTGCCACACATAAAGGTGTGTGTGTGTGTTTGTGCGTAGTATTGAATATCATCTCGCTCAGCCTGAAATGTTCAGTGTTGTCATGAGGACCAAACTTCACGCCAAGCCTGTTTGCTGCATGCAGACATCATGTTCACCACCCATGACTGCTGGAGAGGAGGCTGCGCTCCTATCACAGACTTCACTGATGTATCTCTCTGTCTCTTTCTCCCTCCTCTCCTGCTATGTCCCCCCCTCTTTTTCCTTCTTCTTCTGGTCCCTCAGCGTCTTCGAGACCAGATCAAGACGTGGGTGGCATCAAACGAGATCAAAGACAAAAGGCAGCTAGTAGAAAACCGCAAACTCATAGAAACGGTAAGTAGAAACTGAGGATGAAGGTCATTATGACATGTCCTCCAGGGCCTGTTTACACTCTGGAGGACTATTTGTTTTGAAATCTGGAAAAAAAAGTCAGATAAACCAGTTTTATGAGATTTTTTTTCTTTTTTTTCCAAATAATTGAAAGTTGTGTAAGGTTGGAGGTGTTTATGGAGCCATTTACCTGCAGTTATCCACTAATATTTGGCCCCAGTAATATTTACAAGTAAGAGCTAATGGAAAAACAGTGCATGTTTTTAGTTACTGTTGATCTTTATTTTTACCTGTTTATATTTTTTTGGGGTGGATTAAAGAAAACAGTTAATTGTTTTCAGTTATTTTTGCTTTTTTATATTTTTCCAGCTCTGTCAGTAAATTTTTATCCTTCTAAAAGATGGATGGAGCAGAAATGACCACTTACTATAACCTAATCACTGATATCAGTCTTTACTGGGTCTTTGCTGAATAATGCTGCTTGAAGTTCTCATTGAGGACAATGCAGCACATGCCACAAGCTGCACCAGCTCTTTAGAAATGGATCCTTTGGGTCCAGTAAGTCACAAGATGGTCTCTCTATAGATCAGGCTTGTGGTGTATCCCAAGGATATTCAGTCAGATTAGGATCAGTGAGTTTGTAATTCACTTTGATCTGTTTTTGTGTCTTCCTGCTGGAGGAGGCAGCTGCTGTTACGGAGTGCTTAAAACTTATGTCTTGGAAAAAAAAATAGAGACAATGTCCAGAAACAGAATTCCCCGAGGCTCAGTCCTAACCGAGTGTCCGTTTATTGTTTGCAGTACAGTGGCTGTAACTGAGGAAGATAAGGAAAGTTTTCCCAGATAGCAGATTGCCTGTTAGTTTGTGGAAATGGAAAGTTGCAAATTTTTTGAGTTTAGTGATTGTGTTGTTTTTTTTTTTTGTTGTTTTTTTTCATTAGTCATTGCCTTCAAGTGCTTAAAATGCCAGCTGAGCTAGAAGTTTCTTTTTTTAATCTTACATTTCTGTTTAAAATAGTTTTGAAAAGGTCTTAAATGTTCCTTTTTATTGCTGTAAAAATTCTCACTGCACCTTCAAATGCACACAGACGGTGCCGCCTTTAGAAGCTCAACAACAAACAAATGGTGTGAATGTGTTGCCAAAATAATTCCCTAGATTACTGGCTCAGATTAAAGAGCTGCGCCCATTTTCATCTGCTCGGCTATCTAACACCTGTCCTTCAGGCCTCGGAGCCACGTGAGCCTTTGATGAGAGCTTTTGAGATGGACTGAATGTGAGCCACCTGCCTGCACAATGAGGGACCTCTGCAACTCAGCAGAGGTCCCTTTTAGACGTTTTTCGAGTTTTCCTGCGGTTTTGTTGGTTGACCTGAAATTACAGTCCTGCAGGAAGCGGAGGGAGCTTGTTAGAAACATGTTGCCTCAACAGCAAAAGATCATTCGCAACCTACTGGGTGTTTACACAGAAATGTGACCAAGATGAACTTGCAGTTTAGAGCCTTGAATGCAGGGTTGGTGTTGAAACCGCTGCAGGCAGAGAAGAGACTTTAACAACATTCAGTCACAGACAATATGTCCCATTTATGAGGTGTTCAAGAGCTCTTTGAGTTCAAGAACTACATTTATTAAAGCAACGCTTTTGTTGGTGTTCAGATTATTTAAGAAATCAGTGGAATAAATGAAATTTTCTGCAGTTCTACACACTCAGTGGTCACTTTATTAGGTACAACTGTAATGCCATTTTTAGATGGTTTTCACTGTTGTGGTGATGGTGAACTGGGGTGCTTTATAATGTCAGGTGTTTAGAGAATTATGAACCCTGCATTTTTATAGAGGATTACTCTAAACCCTGAAAAAGGGTTAAACAAATTATAAGAACAAACCTTTGGTTTGTATTAGGGAGTAGCAATAATAATTCATATTTAAAAATGAAATATTCATGTCTAGTTCAAATGATCATGTATTTAAACTGGTTTAAAGTTCCAGAGCTCCATTTATTTCCATTTGTTCAGGCACTGTGTCCATATGAAGTTGTGAAATGAAACAAAAGAGAACCACATTACTCCACGTGCATAAATCTATCCACTGGTTGTCTCATCTCTGTAGTGTGTCACAGTCAAAGTGTTTTCCTCTAATAGTCAGCACCTGTCACCACTGTGCTGCACACCTTTTATCTGCACTCATTTAAGCAGCATATATAAAGAAGCGCCATCCGGTGGCTGGAGGTGTAAACACAAACAAAGATATTTAAAAACGGCCGAGTAGCAGCAGCGTAATGTTAAAGACTTGCTGTGCAGTTTATCTGAGCTCGACAGCTCATCTACACATTTTATGGATGATTGTAATAAGGTGACAGTGCTGAACTAACAATCCTGTCACAGCAGCAGCTTCTTGCTTCTAGGATAAACCCTCTAAGTTAGACTCAGTTACTCACCCAGGTGCTGCATTTAAGCTCCTCAGTGAGTCTGTGCTGTTTTGCCCTGCATCTGGACTTGCAGGCGTTTCTTTAGATCATGGCTGGTCTGATTGAGTCACTGCAGTTTTGTGCTCTATATTAGCTGCATGACATTTTGTGTACAGACTGAGTGATGAATGCATCAGTGGCATTTCTTCATATCTGTTTAGTCACCTAATTTTTGTAAATGATTTGCCTGAGTTAACCTTAAAACACAAAAGATAAACAAAATTAGGGCAGAAGGTTGACTCGACTCCACATTTATGTGATAATATGATGGCAGATTTTTGTATTGTTTTAAATGTCTTAAATCTGAATTCTTGAAATTTTTTCCTGCAATTAAACCTTTTTTATGATAATCAAGTAAAATCTAACTGAAGTTGGAATAATGTTTAAATAAAGGGGCACAATAAGACACAATTAGGGGCACAATTAGATGTTTGTGAAGATCAATATATCCCCAAAAACTGAAGCTGATCAGCTTCTTATTTGTTTCTTTGTTTACTTGCAGCAAATGGAGCGATTCAAGGTAGTGGAAAGAGAAACCAAGACGAAAGCATACTCTAAAGAAGGGCTCGGTCTGGCACAGAAGGTGGACCCAGCCCAGAGGGAGAAGGAGGAGGTCGGCACGTGGCTAACGGTGAGCTTCATAATCAAATATTGTCATACGAAAGATGGGAAATGGTTTGTGACAGGAAGAGTAGTATTTCTTCCAGATTAGTGTCATCTAAATGCTGTCAAGCGTCACATTAATTTGTGTAGAGAAGTACTTTCTAATCCTGTAAGTCTAATCACCCATTTAATTTAACCACTGCTGTAAAGCAGAACAGGCGAGTCGAATCACACCGTGGTGAAATCTGTTTTTATTCTCAAAAGCAGAAACTAATTTGAGTCAGCGGCTCAGTTCATGTGTCACAGGTTGGGTCTCTCATGAGGAAGTTTTCTGCTTGAATTGTTTTTAATTTTCTTTTGCAGCGAAACCTGGAACTGAAAGTGAGATCAGGTGGAACTAAAACCAAAATTAAAACAAAACGCCGTCTCGGCTTTCGACAAGAACAGACTCCCATTAACCGACAGCCATTTCTAAACATGACCGTACTTGTGTTTGGCGCTCTATAAAATGTGTCGTCATTCTGATCATCAGAGTAAAAAGGCTGATTTTGAGCAGAGCTGTTAAAACGGCGAATCACATAGTTAATGAATAATTTATCTTATTTGTCAGGTTGAAAATGTCAACATTTGATGGGTTTGTTTTTGTTTTTTAAATCAACTCTTTGGCATTCATTGGGTCAACAAATTATAAACTTGTTTATTTCATCTTAGACTTAATGGGGGTTTCCCCCAAGTCTCAGAATGGTGGGACTAAACTTGTATGTATATTAGCCCCTCTATAATAAAGGCAGTAAATCAATGTTGCCTTTATTTTTATTTTTTTTACCCCTCAGTTGTCAAACACTGTTTGGGGTATTGTTGTTACCCTGCCGGGTGGGCGGGCAGTGTGGACACAAGTTTGTAAATGCGGTAACTCAAGAATGAGATGCAGGAGTTTGAAATTGAGACTATAGGTTTATCTACTAGGAGGCTGAGGAATAAGACTGGTGTCCAACAGTGTGTGTTGGTTTTTTGTCTTTGTTTTGTGTTCACAGAAATCTTTTTAAATTTTTTCTGTGCATTTTATGAACAAAAATATCAATTTTGATTGAATAAATGAAATCTAATTTAATAAACCTGCTTAATTTAATTTTAGTACATGCTTGGGGAAATCCTTCAGCTCTGGCTGTGGCTCATTTTCAGGTGTGGCTGCCAAAAAATTCCTCCATTATGGAAAAACTTATGCTGCACGATTTTAAACACTCAATGACTTCCTGCTTTTGTTTTGCCTTTTGTAATCTTAACAGCAGAATGAGGCTTTTTAGTTTAATACTTGGTGTTTTTTTACATGTTAAGCCTGAGTTTTCTAAACTTATCCAAACCTACTTAATAAGCAAGTGAAAGAAAGTCACGTTTTTCCACTATTAAAAAGCCACTTCTGCATCTAAACATGGTTTGTTTCGTCAGCCGATAATTCCAAACGCCAAAGAGTTGATTTTTAATGTCATGCAAGGTTTACAATGGCAGCAAATATTATAAATAATATTATAAAGATTTTAATGATAAATTACTTCAAGAGCCTATCTAGTTAAAGGTCTAATAACCAGCTGAGTTTTGTCACACCTCTGCCATGTTGTCAACTTTTAATGTCTTTTCTTGCACAGAATACGATAGACACTCTGAACATGCAGGTGGACCAGTTTGAGAGCGAAGTGGAGTCTCTCTCAGTCCAGACGAGAAAAAAGAAAGGAGACAAGGAGGTCAGTGTGTGCTCTCATCTCTGATTCATTCATTATTTTCTTCTCTACTTGCTTCTGTCGAGGTTCTTTTTCTCTCAGCCCTCTCCCTCGTCTGTTTACAGCTGACACAGATCGCTCGGTCAGCCGGCCTTAGCCTTGCAGCCTTTCTCTCTCCTCTTTTATCTCCCTCTCTGCTACAGAGGTCAGATAGTGTGTCCTCCATTCATCTTCTGTCTCTGTCCAGACAAGGGCAACTCTCCTGACTTCTTCTTTCTTTTGGCTTTCGTTTAAAGTCCTCTTCAGGGATCTCATTTATAGAGAAACCTCTAGATGGCAGAGTGCAGATATTGCAAAAAGCATGAAAACTTTGAGATTCCATGTTTGAGTTTATAGCTCATGCTGAAGAAAATACTTTTGTTATGTCACAGAAAGTGTTTGCAGCAGACTTTGTTCGCCTCACATTTAGTTGTGAGCACGAATTTTTCGCCGTGGACGTTTCATAAATGAGACCCAGAGGAGTTTATTTTTATCTGTATCTTGTGCGGTTAGTTTAGCTGGCCAAAAGCGTAGGACCGTCTCTCTCAGCAGAGATCTTCAGAGTTACAGTGTTGCACTGTACTGCTGCTGTAAGATTCTGGTTTTCAGACCAAAAAGTTTAAGGCTTAAAATTTCTTTTGGTATGAAAATCTTCACACAGGGTCTCTTGCTGTTATGCTTTGTACTTTGATTTTTAAATGTTCAAGATGCAAAAAGGATGAATTTAAAAAAAAAAAAAAAAAACTACAAAGTGTGTGCAGAGATAAAGAGGGGTTCTGGTTAAATCTTACGTTTATAGGCCACAACGTTGGCTCCTATTAGGACATGTTGCATGTTGCACTGGCCACTTTAATAGGTCCTTACTAATACTGAACTGGACCTTCTTTTGCCTTCAGAACTGCCCTAATTCTTCATGGCATAGATTCATATATTGACTGCGTCACACAGTTGCTGCAGATTTGTTGGCTGCAGCTCCCCGATATAAATCTGCCGTTCCACCGCATCCCAGAAGGGAGCTCCATTGGATTGAGATCTGGTGATTGGTGGCCATCTGAGGACAGTGACATGTTCAGAAAATCAGTTTGAGATGATTTGAACTTTGTGAAATGACGTGTTATCCTGCTGGAAGAGGCCATCAGAAGACTGGCACGCTGTAGTCGTAAAGGGATCGACATAGTCAGCAGCAATACTCTGACTGTAAACAATTTAACACTACAAAGTGTGTCAAGAAAACAGCCCCCCGCCATTGCACCACCATCATGAACTGTTGACACAACGCAGAATGGATCTGTGCTTTCATGTCATTTATGCCAAACTCTGACCCTCACCGTCCAAATATTCCAGCAGAAATTGAGACCCGTCAGATGGAGGAACACATATTTTGGTGAGGCTGTGTGCACTGTGGTGTTTCCTGTTCTTAACTCACAGGAGAGGCACCTGGTGAGTTCCTCTGCTGCTGTCGCCCATCTGCTTCAAGGTTCGAGGAGTTGTGCACTCAGAGATGCTCTTCTGCATACCTTGGTTGTAACGAGTGGCTATTTAAGTTACTGTTACCTTCCTGTCACCTTGAAGCAGTGTCCTCTGACCTCTGGGGTCAATGAGGCATTTTCAAACCATTATCTGTAAATACTCATGTGGGTAAATCCCTGCAGAGCAGTGTCTTCTGAAATATTCAGACCAGCCCGTTTGCCACCAACATCCATGCTACATTCAAAGTCACCTAAATCACCTCTCTTCACCATTCTGATGCTTACTTTGCACTTCAGCGGGTCATCTTGACCTTGTTTACATGTCTAAAAGCATTGAGTTGTTGCCATGTGATTGGCTGATTAGATATGAACTGGTGTACCTATGAATTGGCCAGTGAATGTTTATTTATATACTTTTTTTTATATATATATATTATTATATATTTATATTTAATTCTCAGGTAAAAGTAAATTCCCAATAACAAAGATTTAGTGGCTGAGAAGATGTGAAACTGAGCGCAGGACTGGCAGGATTTACTACAGCAACAACAACAAAAATTAAGAATCAACCAATGAGAACATCTGTGGACAAACATGTGGCAACATATGTCTGTGGATGGCCACTTAACAGCAGCACATAGAATAGAGAACAGTGGCCTTTTCCAGCCGGTAATAAGGCACAATAGTACCCAGCTTCTTCAGGTACAGTCATAAAGAGCAGATTCAAATTTCAGTTTGGACAAAAAAATTTTTTTTGTATTATTTTATTTATTTATTTTAAGCCACAATCTGGAGAAGGACAAATTATTACGTTACGTTATGGAAGGTTTAAATTTCCACCCTAGAGTCATCCTGCTAGTGTGACGACAATATGCACATAAAGCACAATTCAAAAACTGACTCTGCAGTTTTTCATAACCTTAATTGGTTTCCATGCCACGTTAAAATTGCAAATTTGATTTCTAGTCCTAGAGTTTGCCACATAATCTATAATAATACCTAAATACAATTGGCAATAAAGATGATCTCAGTGTGAACTGCCTGAGCATTTTATCTTACCAAGTTATCACATAAGATTTCTAAGTTAAGTTAAACTGGTCTGAACATCAGAGGCACAATGCAGGAATCAGACTGCAGGATTTGGACCCTTGAAAGCGAAGAGCAATAGAAGCCAGAGCTTTGCATCTGCTTTTTTTTTTTTTTTTTTTTTAAATCATCTTTGTCATTCTGGGTTTAAGTGTTTTGGCAGCATGTGCTCAAGCAGCAGGCTCAGAAACATTTCAGGCTACTCTGCACAAAGAGGAAGTACCGGCAGTATAAATATTTCTTATTGTTCTCTTTGGATGAAAGAAGCTCATGACTAAAATTTTAACATGTTTTTTTTATTTTATAATTTACAGGATACCTCTGTTGATGTCTTTTTTCCTCTCTCACTGTGAGGGTGTTGTGTTCTTCCGGCTCTTTTGTTGTCCAGAAACTATTAAAAACTCGAGTGCTCCGATACATACTGCTGCATTAACATCAGACACACACACACTGTTTATTTTGTTCTGCTGCCCCAAATAGTTACTAGAGCACCAAATGTGTTTTAATCGGCAATTGAAAATACTCTGTAACAAATGCACTTTTCCCCTGTTTGAGTAACATTTGCTGCAGACTGCTGTAGCCGGACAGAAGAATTCACACAAAACTCACGACTTATTTTTTTTTTTTTTTTTTTTTTTTGTTTTTTAGATTAACATTACAATACATTATATTTTGAGTCTTTTAAGGATTTATTGGGATCAAAATAGGGAAACAAAAAATTTGTTTTATTAATGTGAGAGCCAAATACACTTGTACAGGGGGAACCAGGCTTGGACCATTTCTTAATTACACTTGTGGTCTGCATACTCATCGTGGACATGAATGTCATGGGGTAGTTTTGGATTTTCCCGTTCTGAGTATTGCTCAATGCAGTAAGTGCTGTCAAACAAATCCTTCATATCTTTGAGGCTGTGTGGATTAGAGAAAACAAACTTGTGCAGCCGATTGTTGTTAAACTCATTAAAGATGTGTGCTGCACCATGATTCCACCCTGGAAAAGAACAGTACAAAGATGATCTCATTAAATTCATGCTTCTAAGTACATGTAAATTTCTGACTACAACTGTAGCTGTGGCACAGGAGGCCAAAGAGTTCAGGTGTATGTTGGAGGCTTGTTCATGCTCCTGACGTGTTCTGGTGCAGCATTAAATTGCACTAAGGTGAAACATTAACATGCCACACTTGGCTGCCTGCACCAGCAGCCACACCAAACATTTCCATAAGAGTCCTGACCGTCTGTTTTAACAGCTGCTGTGTTGTTATAATCACATCAGCCCAGCTTGCTCGTGCACTCTTTTCTTTTATTCCTCAGAGGTATCTGGGTGTGTTAGTTTTATCTGAACTTACCTCTGGACAAAGAAACACAATACATGTCTGAGAGCTCCAGAATATGTATGAGGCTTTAGAAATATTAAATATTGAAGTAAGAGGTGCAGTTATGCGTGAGCTAGCCTATATGATACATTAAGCCATAAAGTGCACATGTAGCAGCATGTTACGCTCACACAGCCTTATAGCTGTCAAATGCTCCGACTCCGAGTTTGAATTTTTAAATATGTAACATGATTTATTTATTTTTTTTCCCTGTCTTCTTCTTCTTCTTTTTGCAACAATGGTAGATATGCATTTGGACTTTTTTTTTTTTTTTTTCCATTTAGTCCAACAGTAAATAATTTATGTAGAGAATTGGCATGCTCTAGCATGTTAAGAGATTTTCATAACAAAGAATGAATGTTTGGACTTAAGCAAATTAAAAAGTAGTTTGATTGTGGGCCTGTGTTGCCTCCCTTACATTACTTACAATGCTGTTTTGTTTTTCTTCTTCTCCCCTTGCCTATTTCTGGTTGTACAGAAGCAGGACCGGATCGAAGAGCTGAAGAAATTCATTGAGAGGCATCGGTACCATATCCGGATGCTGGAGACGATACTGAGGATGCTGGACAACGACTCTGTGCAGGTGGAAGCCATCAGGAAGATCAAGGTCAGAGGCTAGAGTGATTGGTGTTTTCTGTCCTTTTCTCAGTTTTAAACATAAAATCAGCAACTAAATGTTTGTACAAAGGCACAGTTTGTGTCCACAAGATCTTCTTCGGGTGTTACTTGCAGAAATAACTTAGTCTAAGTTATTTAGTGTGCCAAACTTTTCCTAAAAATTAGTTTTACGGCCTTTTTCTTTGTTTTTCCATCAACTAAATGAAATGATATTTATACAAAAAGTGTAAACCTTCATCAGATTAATTTATTATATACTGCCACACGAAAAATTTAAGAAATGTCGTATACAAAGCTTTCTTGTAACTTTCCCTTCTATCTGCACTTTCCTCAGGATGACGTAGAGTACTATATAGACTCGTCGCAGGATCCCGACTTTGAGGAGAACGAATTTCTTTATGACGATCTGGATTTGGAGGACATTCGTAAGTAGAGAAGGAACCGGGGTTTGGTTTCTGAATTCACACTTTTTATTTGTTCTTTACACATAATGATTGTGTAATTGTGTGAATGCCGTGAGGCTGAAAACTCCCTCAGTTTTCAGCCGATTTTCACCATTCAAATTTTAAACTGTTCTGCTCTTTCTGCTAATGCCAGCTATATCTTTTGGCGCTCGTAACATTTATACTTTTTGAAATATTAAGCTTTTTATGCCATTTTTTTGGCCCCTTGAGATGATTGGGACCACATTACAAGTGTCTTCGCTGATTTAGCTCCCCGGGGTGGGCTGTGTTTTAGCTCAGTGAGATGAGCAGCCGTTCTCAGAGCGGGAGTTCGAATCCTGCTTATGGCAACAATTTCTTCAGTTAACGGTTCAACTTTTTACTTTTTTTCAACACAAATTTCAGTTTCTTCACCTATTTTCAGCAAAAATTTCAGCTTTTCAGCTGAAGGTTCAGCTTTTTCACTTGTTTTCAGCACAAATTTCAGTTTCTTCACCTCTTTTCAGAAGAAAGTTCAACAAGTTCACCTCCTTTTAGCAGAAAGTTCAGCTTTTCCACCTGTTTTCAGCACAAATTTCAGTTTCTTCTGCTCCAGTTTGGCTTAGTGAGATGAGTAGCCGCCTTGAGACCAGGTGGTGCAGGTTCGAATCCTACCTGTGGCTGCTACCCCACATCTTCTCCTCTTGCACTCACTCCACCCTTTCAAATAAAGCAGTTTTCACCAAAGAGATAAGCTTCTACACCTCTTTTCAGCAGATAGTTCTGCTTTTTCAGATTCCACTACATGGCATTCACACTGCATTTTCGCAGGAAATGCAACATTTTTTAGTTGCACATAATATCCTTACTGTATCCCCAGCATCCTCCTCTGTCACACCAACCATGTTTTCCGTCACTACATCCATGAATCTTCTGTGGTCTTTCTCTTTTCCTTCTGCCTGTCTGCTCCATATTCAGCATTCTTTTCTTCTTCCAGTAAATCCAACGTCTCTATTCTGCACATGTCCAAGCTTATCCTCTTTCTTTTATATTCTCATTTCTAATCCCGGTCACTTCCAATGGAAAATCTTAACATTTTCGACTATATCATATATACATCATATCTTATTAAAATGGCCCAAACCACAGTTTTTTGTATACTCAGCTTTAAACATTTAAACCTACCAAAGTATTAAAGGCCTTTTGACTTTCACTGACCCCCTCTCTGCCTCTGCTCTCTCCAGCTCAGTCGCTGGTCGCCACTTCACCGCCGGGGCACTCGCACTTGGAGGACGAGCTCTTCCAGCAGTCCAGCAGCACACCCACCTCTACCACCTCATCTTCACCCATCCCCCCGTCGCCTGCTACTTGCACTACAGTAAGAGAACTTTCCCCAGAGTTAGCTAAAGCTTCTGTTATGTGTGCGCTTTTGTCTGTGCAAGCTGTTCACTAATAAATAAAACACTGAGGGCTTTTTAAAATCATTTAAAAAGGATTAAGAGTAATTTGGACCCTACTTGTTGCTCACAATCATTCAAGCTTTTCTGCATATTATTTGCATCCTTGATGTTCCCGTCCCCAGTGATATGACAATTAAAATTACTTTAAAAATCCAAATTAATAAATTAACCTGCTGCTTTTCAGCCAAAAATAATCATCCAGTTTTGTTGTTATCTCATCACTGACTGCTGAACCTGTCACTAATGGTTCTATTGAAGTAATACTGGTAATCGAGGGAAATTAAGTCGATTGTTACACTCAAGTTGAGTCAATATCTAAAATATAAATGAAAGATAATTGCCTTTGTAGCTATTGTAGTGCCCTGCCATCTGCTCTCATTGTTCTGTTGCGTTGCCTTTATATCATCTGTTCTTCCTATCCGCCCACACACAGTATGTAGTGAGAGCAGTTATTATAGGGCTCGTTTGTCTGAATAGAAGGCGTGGTATTGTTCCGCGCTGCTGATGAGACGTTACACTGTGGCATTAAAGGGAATGTAAAGGATAAGGAAGGTCTTCAGTAGGCTGCTCTGACTCGGCTGTGAACTTTAAAGCGTCCAGAGAAGGTTTCTAGAAGTTGTTGAGTTTGTTAGACGCAGTATAAGTTTGGATGTTTGCTTTACTTTAGAGTTTGCAGAAAAAGTCAAATGTAACAAAACTTCTGGGAGTTCCAAACTACAGACGGCTGTTCTTCGAAGCAGAATCTGGAAGTTTTAGTGTTCCAGAGGTAGTTAATTTTATTAGCACTCACTTAAGCTGCAGAGCTAATCTGTTCCAGAGCAGATCTCATGCAAGATAAAAGATCAACGCGTGGATAACCACCCCCTACTGACCAATCAGTGCTCCAGAAAATTGCATCAGCATTCATTGTAGAACTTGTTGAACTTGATGCATGGAGGGTATAAAGTTTTTAAATAACATCAAAAGGTTTTTTTAATTTCCCTGAGTTGATACTGATCTCCAGTAAAAAAAAAAAAAAAAAGTAGATTCAAAGATGAAACTTTATTCCTGTTTTGTTTTGTTTTTTTCCCTTCAGTGGCTGCAATTTTTAAACAATTTTATTGATCTGTAAGCCTAAACATATAATCCTAAAATAGGGCACCTCTTGTACTTGCTGACCTTTTGCACATAGTCTGAGCCTCAGTTTGATTTTTTTTTTCTTTCATTCAAACATTAAATCTGTACTTGCCCTGTTAAACACTGTCACGGCTGCAGCTTATAAAATACAGCTTACATTGTCTTTACCATAAACACGTCTAAGCAATGATAGAGCTGTGATACTGATAAGTCTGTTCACTTACATAGTCTGCCTCTTTTATGTTCTGCCAAAGCACTTACAATATATATATTCATACAGTGTTTTTTCTTCTTCTCATACATACACTCGCTCTACTTTGGCTGTAGCTGTTGTGTTGCTTTCAACCTGTAGTATGTGTTCACTTTGTTTTATTTTTGCGTTGTGGTTTGATTGTCTTTGTAGGGTTACTCGCTCTGCAGCCAGTTTTTAGAAAAACTCCACAGCTTTTTCCATGACACACCTTTGTGTTAACATGCACGCAGGAATAGGAATGTGGCAGGATGCAGATTGCAGATAGTGGGTAAAAACATGTCGGTCTGGGTTGATTCTGATGTACTAACATGTACACAGAGTAATGTTAATGTAAGTGCACGCTTCTTAAATTGAGGTTTACTTTGCATGTTTCTGCACACAGTGCAAAAAGCTGAAATGAAAGATGATCTCCCTTTTCCCATACACATAAGCAGCATAAGAATTAGGCAAGACTGAGAAGAAAAAATGTGCTCGTATAAAGTTGTTGATGGTAAATGAATGTAAATGCAAATTAAATATAAAGTGCATTAATTACTTAACTGCCATGGACAACTATGGATACTTTAACCAGAAGAATTAAAACATGAGACCCAAAAAGCTCTGCAAAGCTTAAATCTGCTACTGCCTGCTCCCCCCCCCCCCCCCCCTCCCCTTTTTCTTCTATTACTTCACACCCACATTTGCATTGGCGCGTATGAGGATGACAACCATGGTGTTTGTCTCTGTGGCCCTAATGCCATGTGTGTTTTTTCAGGAGAACTCAGAAGATGATAAGAAGAGGGGACGTTCGACAGACAGTGAAGTTAGTCAGGTTAGTGTGAAGATGCCGAAACCTCTCCCAGTAAACAAGCAGGAGTGCCGAAAGCTCCAGGAACATCATTACCTTCTGAGATTATCATAAAGTGCTGCAGTTATCAGTTAATTTTTGTTAAGTAAACAGAGTCAGACGAGTGTGAACGTCATAGACCGCATGTAAGTGCATGCCTTAAACCAAAGTCCATCTGGACTCTGGTCTAACAACTCTGGAGTCATCTTGGAACCAGTCTGATCCTAAACAAACTGGGAAAGAGCCAGAACCTCAAACCACAGTATCCAGAGCACCAACACTGCTCAACACACCACAAACAAAAAGTGTAAAATTTCTATAAAACACAGATTAGAGAGGTTTGCTACAACATAACTGAAACCGTCATAAACATCTATGGTCATGCACCGGGGCAACAACATTAATTATAGTATGTACTAATATGTTGCCTGTTTTTACTACTTAATGGCCTTTTGGAGCCAGAGGTGGAACAACCACCTTCTTTGCTACTGCAAAGATTTCTATTCAGGATTCTTTGAGTCTCCTCCTTACATGAAGTGTCTGCTTAAACCTGCAATCTCTCCAATGTCCTGTAGGGGGCGATCCCTCTGGTTGCAAATAGACATCTAGTTGTACATGGTAAAAAAAAGCCTTCATGGCAATGGCAAAAACACTTAGGTTGAGACTTGACAACAGGATTCTTTATAATGGCTACACCTTTTAAATACAGCCAATGGTGACATTTATATATAAATGTTGCACAGTCTCTATCTTTGCTATCTCCTTCATCGATGACTAGCAGGGAAAACAAAGCACTATCCTTTTCCTGTTTTAAGTCCACAAATGAGCCTGAAATTTTCATGGAGATTTTTCCCTGAAATCCCCAAACAACATACTTAACTCATCTGCTTTAAAATATATTGTTGTGTGGGTCAGTCCCTTATGTTGAATCGAATCTTTGACTTTGGTTTATGATTTGTCCTCAGTGATAAATGAGCAGTGTTCATTGTACTGTTATTAAACAATAATGTGTTATAGGGCAAAAAACAATTGTTGTCCATCAGAGAATGGAGCAACAAGAGCAGTGCTTTGAAAAGTCATCGATTAAGACATCAGGTTAATTTTTAATTCATGTATTTTTATTTTTTTCAGTCGCCTGTGAAGAATGGAAATCCCTCCTCTTCGTTGTCCTCTTCTTCCTCGTCCTCTGCTTCCTCTTCCGTCTCGGGACTGACCTCATCTTCAATGGTCTCTATGGCGACCATCGCTGGGGGAGGAAGCAGTAGCTCTGGGGGCAACAGTCATCACAGCAACTCAGCAGGTCACCTCCCCAACACTTCAGCTGGCAGCTACAGCAACGCCACCCAGCAGCCGCCGCACCCGTCAGCGCAGCAGCAACAGGCCAAAAACTCCGTTAGCTCCTCTTCCTCCTCCTCAGCTCCCATCTCCAACTCCAGCACCTCCACCAACAGCCACCCTGCCTCACTGGCCGCCTCTCCACCCAATGCCAGCACACAGGAGCTCCGTGCTTCAAATTCGCAGCCGCAGGCTCCTTCAGGGTCCACGCCAACCTCCAACAGCCTGGGCCTTAGCCTGGGCCTCTCTTTGGGGAAAGGCATTTCGGGTGTCGTCACCACCAGCCCCATGTCCGGAGGCCTCGGCCTGTCGGGGATGCCGGCATCCCTGACGGGCACCATGGCAGGCCTTCTGTCCAGTAACACCCCTGCACCCTACGCTCAGGCGGTCGGCTCCAGCTTACCAGGCTCTTTGGGTGGAGTCAGCACAGCAACGACCAACAGCGCTGTAGGCTCCATCGGCAGCGGGAACATGACAGTCGGCGGGCCGACATCCTCGACAGGAGGTCTGCTGGGTGCAGCGCCGGGCGTGGTTGGCTCTGGGATTCTGGGTTTGGGCTCTAGTCAGTCAGGGGTGCAGGGCTCATCCTTGGTGTCACCGAGCTCGGTGGGAGGTTTAGCCCCAGGTAGCGGAGTAGGAATCATCGGGAGCAATGGAGGCAGCTCGGGATCAGCAGGGAGTGGAGTAGTAGGAGGAAACTCGCTCCCTGTCCGACCTCCGAGCCGACAGAAGCAGAACGGTAGCACTAGTGAGTATCTGAGTATCTGAAATTACACCTGAGGATGATTTCTAAGTGCATTTATGTATTGATGTTTTTATTACAGGTTACAGTGCTGTGGTAGCAGACAGCACAACAGACTCCGCCCTCAACAGTGCCAGCCAATCGCAAAGCAGCCAACCCTCATCTTTGACCTCCACAGCCAATCAGCCGTAAGTAGCCAAAGCAGCTGGTTAGAGGACATGATTGTTTTTATAGTAGCATTTTAATTAAATTGACTGTCACCACTATACTCTGCTTTTTGGTTAGAGACTTTATTTCTTATTTGTCTGATTAAAAATACGTGTACAAAGCATCCTCAGATACGCTCAGATTCCATAGCTAAAATGACTGCATTAAAGTCTTCCTATATCTACTTCTAATTAAAAGCCTTTTAACCTTCGGCCTACACAGGAGTATTTGTCAAAGGGGATTTTATTGTGAAACTTCTGCTGCTTGTGGAAAACAAGACTTTCTGTAACCTCTTTAGATTTGTGCTCCTTTTTGACGGTGACTCCAGCCTAAACTAATCCATGTTTCCTATTTCCAGTAAGGACACTGGTCCCAGTCTACTGGGCTCTATGAGTTTGTCGTCCAGCTCTCCATCCCCGGCCTCTTACAGCGAGGCCAAAACGGTGAGCGGCAGCAACCTGTTGAATGGGCCAATGTCCTACTCACAGCAGTCCTCCGACAGCATCAAGGTGAGACACATTTGAACATACGAAGGTGAACAGCTATGTTTTTAATCGTTTTTGGGGGGATATGGGAGTTTGGGGATTTGAATGTTGTTTGCTAAGAGAGCAACTTAATCTCCCAAATCTCCACAGACTATTAATTTGCATGCAGACACAATAAGAATGGCCTCTGCTTTAATTAATTCATTCTGCCAACAGTTAAATCCAAAGGGGAGATGATTACAGTCTCATTACTGCTGTTTGTTGATTAACAGAGCTGTTTAAAGCAAATTTCAGAAAAACACTGAGAGAACAGTGCCAAAAATCAAAAAATGTCGACAGGGAGGAACCAAATACCTGCCAAGTTAGGTTGGTACAGTAATGTTTTAAAGATGTATGAATATACACCGATCACACATAGCATAATGACCCCTGACAGGTGAAGTGAATGACTCTGATTACCTCTTCATCATGGCACCTGTTAGTGAGTGGGGCTATCAGGGACCAAGGGAACACTATGTGCTCAGAGTTGATGTGTTAAAAGCAGGAAAATTGGGTAAAAGTAAAGATTTGAGCATCAGAACTGGACCACAGAGCAACAGGAGGAGGTGGCCTGGTATGATGAAATAGCTTTCTTTTAAATCATGTGATTGCTGAGTGTTTGTGCCGTGCTTACCTGGGGACCATCTGGCACCAGGATGTACTATTTGAAAGAAGGCAAGCCAGCAGAGGCAGTATGATGCTCTGAGAAATGTTCTGCTGAGAAACTTTGGTTCCTGCCATCCATGTGGATGTTACTTTGACATTTACCACCTAACTAAGCATTTCTGCAGGCCATGCACACCCTTTCATGGAAACTGTATTCCCTGATGGCTATGGCATCTTCAGCAGGGTAATGCATCCGCCCACAAAGCAAAAAATGGTTCAGGAATGATTTGAAGAGCAGAACAATAAGTTTGAGGTCTTGACTTGGTCTCCAAATTCCCCAGATCTCAATCCAGTTGCACAATTGTGAGATGTGCTGGATAAACAAGTCTGATGCATGGATCCCTGACCTCGCAACTCATAGGACTTAAAGGAACTGACGCTAACATTTTGGTGCCGATACCACAGCACACTATCAGGGGTGGGGTTGAGTCTGTGCTTTGACGGATCAGTGCAGCAGAAGGGGGGCAAACAGAATATTAGAGGTGGTCATAATGTTGTGCCAGATCATTGTAAGCTCAAAAGTGATCTCCAATTATACAGGGTTTCCATGGGGATATAAAACAAAAAGTAAGATCATTTGATTCTTGATGAATGAAATGTTAAAGCTGCAAAATCTGAATTACTGAAAACTTGCAAAAACAACAGTTTTGCTGGAGATTCTGCAGCCCTGTGAATTTCATACAAACTTCTTGTTGTATAAAATTTCAAGGCGGTGTAAATCTGTAACAGAGCTTAGTGTTGCACAGCTCAGTACTTTTGGATAGTGTCCTTGGACAACAAAAGAGAAGCCTGACGATGTAATATCAGTTGTATAATTGCAGTAAATTACTCTAGTCTCTAAAAACTGTTCACAAACCACAAATTATGAGTCAATTATAAACCATATTTTTGTTCGGTCTGTGGTGATAAGACCATATCAGTGGTGCGTTTAGACCCAGTGCAGAGTAACATTTCGCCTCCCTTTTACTTGTGCAAATACAGTTGTTGAAGTTTTTTAATAAATCTGCAAATGTTCGCTCATAATACAGCCAACTGGAGTGCAACTGATATGTGGAATCAATTTAGAGAAACACATTTTTAGAACTTAAGAAGTCCTGCGATTTCGCTTCTCTCCAATTCCCCGTCTTTACATAAAAGTGAAGTTGAACCATGGCGACAATATTTAATATTTATCAGTATCAGGAGAAAAGTCTGTGGGATAATTTTAGCTGGTAGGTATTCGAGACTCAGTGTGAAGTGAATATTTTACCAAAATTGAAATGTTTAATTTGCTCAATGTGAATTTGTTCCATTTCGTATCTTTGCATACGCACAATTGGGCTCGAGTTAGCCGGTGACTAAACTTTCTAATACTTTGGCTTTAAGTTCAACTTTATTTTTATGGAATATGTTAGACTAACCCAGTGGTTCTCCAACTGATTTTGGATGATCTGAGAAAATATGGAGAGAAAAGTCGGATTTTGTAGGGGATGTACAGAAACAAGAGGGTTTTTGATTCTAGAGTGCTGACCTCCTTCACTAAAACTCGTCTTCGATCTTTTTATATTCTTCATGATTTGGCACTCCATAAACAGTCTGAATGGCTGAACTAATCTGTGACTGCACTACAGACCAATCTAAAGTATCTTTGAACCCCCTGGATGTGCCTGCAGACACGAGTACACACAACTTTAGATCCACCACATAAAACCTGACCGCAGTCAACACACCAAACGAGAACAATAATTTCTTTATGGACGTGGTTTTAGTCGATTTTGTTTCTCATGGTAACAAAAATCTAAGAGTTGAAGTAAATCACATTATTGCAATATGATGTTGAAGGACACTCTCCAGGCTATCCACATACTTGCGAACATATAGTGCATTATTTTTGTTGTTGTTTCGTCCCGTCATCTTGAAATCACTCCTCAAGCTGCCTGACGCTACGTCACATGCATCTTAGAGGGCACAGGAGCAAAGAAACCAAACAGCCCGAAAACTGAAGTCAAAGTGATTTCCATGACAACATTATCAGTGGTGCGGGAACTCGAGTTCCTGTGTTCAAGCAGGTATGATAACTCTGTGCACACGTCCTGGAGAATCTTTTTTCCCAAGAGTCTCCTTGTCTGTCCTCATCAGCCCCAAGAGCCTCTGAGCAGCCTCAAGTCCATGGCCGAGCGAGCAGCAATGAGCTCAGGGATCGAGGGAGATGTGACCTCCCTGCACCTCACCTCAGGTAAGACACACACACCTTGATAAAAGGAGATGGAGGGTTACCATAGAGCAGAAATAGAAAAGCTTTATTTTAATAGAACAAAATGTCATCTCACCTCCCACTCTCAGCTGCCTCTGAACAAAAACTGCTGATGATATTATCATCCCTGACTCAACTCCACTTTTCTTTCTCTCCATCTCCAAAACCCGAATCCCTCTCATCGTCACTTCCCCCTCACTCTTTCCTATTCAGAAATATTCCCCAGCAGCACTACGGCCCCTTCAGGCCCCCCATCAGCACCTCAGCCCTCGCTGTCAGAGGTCAGCATCCCCCCATCGTTGGGGGTGTGCCCGCTGGGGCCGGTTCCCCTGTCCAAAGACCAGGGCTACCAACAGGCCATGCAGGAGCAGGCGTGGACGCATATGCCACACCCATCCGACTCCGAGAGAATCAGGTGCAGTGAAATTTTTCTTCCTCCTCCCACCTTTTCTGCAGTCAGAAAAAGCAGAGTGAAATCACTTTGTGCCTCGTTATTCTCGGCAGTATTAGAAGTTTTTGGGGGGTAATATACACACAACACACTACAGAGAGCTTCACAAACAAACAATTGTTTAAATTCAGACACAGTCAGCTGTAAAAGAATAAAAAATAAAAACTTTTGCTCCCATTTCTTTAGCTGAATCTAAGAAAACTCAGTAGTTCACTGCGGTACAACAGTGAGTGTCTACAGTCATCTGTAAAACATGGTGGAGACTCTGTCATGCCTTTGGCTGCACTTCAGCCAGTGGTGTTTAAAATGTTTCTCAAAACTGAGGAAGTCATACATACAGAAAGTCAGATTTGCATCCACTATGCAATATAACCTGGAAGGTTACTCACTGATAATGTCTTAATTCTGCAGCATGTCAATGATCCCAAACACAGTCCTAGTGCAGTATATTCAGTTCAGACTGTGTTGAATAAAGGTGGTCATACCAAATACTGACTTTCAGGCTCATTAGTACTGCATTTTTCTTCCCTCATATACTGTTTTCCACTCATAGCATAGAATGAAATGACCCTTTATTGTTATTGTACATGCACAACAAAACTGTGGAAATTCGTGTGTGTACACTTTCCAAACAAAAAATCTATTCCGTATTTACCCATTTACAAGTGACTTGACTTTTGACCAGCACTATACACTACAGTTGTTAAAAGATCTCCTCACAGTGAATCTATCAAGACATCTACAGATCAGATTGGACAAAAGCGCCTCAGCTCTTTGTGTAAACAATAGTAAAAATATTTAAAAGAGCAAAATTCAGTCAACTGAAGTCAGTGGGAGAAACTGCAGCACAGGGAATAAAAATCCCACCACTTTATTCGATTTGTGTGTAGTACCGTCTGATACTGGAGTGTTCAGTAATGTAGCCCACCTGTACACACACAGTCATAATTGCAGAAGTGATTATACTGGTACAGTATCTACAATGCAGTCAGCCCACACAGATACAATTGACATTTAAATCAAACACTCAAACCCTCTTGTCCCACAGTACCTGTTGTGCTTTACAGATGAGAGTACATACACACACATGCAGAGCGTGGATTTGTCTTGTCGTGATTAAAACATGACTCTGTAATAAAAGCGTGACAGACGTGTTTGTTCCACCTGTTTCTTAAAGTATAATTTACCTTCAGCTTACACGCACACACTTGTTTCTCCTACGCGCACAGAGCTAATTTCCTCCACGTTTGAGTTGAAGTGCTCACATTAGTCAGACACTCACACTCTTTCTGTTCTGCCCCGTTTGTGGGACTCTGTTATTTTAGGCGCACCCTCGGTGCACACAGCTTCATGGAAACAAACTGGGTTTGTCACCATTCTAAAAATACTCGGAAAAGTGCATTTAGGTAGAGAGAGTGACCCACTGCTGAATTTTCCTACTTTCTGTGAATCCATCAGGGAAGGAAAATCTTTATATAGATCCATTGTGTACGTACGACCCACATGTTCCTCAACATGTGACATCTCGGTCTTCAGATCACATGTTGGTAAAATGCGAGTCTGCCATGAGAATAACTCTGATTCCCACAATTAAACACATTATAAATGTTAGGCTATGATTTTTCTTACATTTCAACCAGTTTGTAGTTTCTGATGTCAGTGGTTCTGATTGGCCATCTTGACCTGTTGGTTTACTTTATTTTTGCACTTAGTGTTTGCATTTCTTTATATATATTTTTAAAAAAGCCTTAAAACAGAACTTCTTCACTTTTAACTGTGCAGAGACGATGGGTGAAGTCTCTGTCGATGAGGGTTGTTTAGGTTATGGAAGAAATCCTAATTGGTTATTTTGTTCTGCTTATTTTCCGACCCATATTTTTATTCTCAAGCTCTACTAGAGTAGCTTAACGTGATTCACGGCTCAACAAAAATCCATCTGAGCTTTCGTACAGCCCATCAGTTCATCTGCTTTTTAAGGCCACCCTCTCTTTAAGCCACCTGTCTTCTGATTGGCTGCCCCTGACAAATGGAAGGTTTTAAAGTGAGGTGCTTCAGTACTTACAGCTGTCTGGCCTTTTTCTGACAGCACATAAGTTTTAACTGTGGATTTTCTTAAACATCTAATATAGTTGAGATGAAAAACTGATTTTTAGGTAAAGATGTATAAAAAAATGAGATCAAGACAAAAATTTTTTCATCTTCTTTTTCTCCCCCCTTCCATACTGAAGATAAGACTTTAGGAATGCAGCGTGTTATCTACAAAGTTATGCTAAATTCTTGCCATTTTCTTCATTTATAAACCATTAACTCCCCTCCCTCTGTCTCTGTGTATTACAGGCAGTACCTGATGAGGAACCCCTGCCCCACCCTGCCTTTCCACCACCAGGTGCCACCGCCCCACTCAGACACTGTAGAGTTTTACCAGAGGCTTTCCACAGAGACCCTCTTCTTCATCTTTTACTACCTGGAGGTAAGCTGTGTTTGTCCGTTTCTGCTTAAATGTTGTTTACAGCAAACTTTCTGTGAGACGGTTGTAGGTTATAATTGGATCTGCTGAATCGGAATTTGAAGGATGAAGATGATTAGTTTAAATGAAAGAAGGGCCTGTTAGGGAGGCCAGGGTCAAGACTAAATTGATTACACTAAAGTCGGATTTAATTTAGGCTCATGAGGCATTTATGAATCGTATTACAAGTAAAATTGAGGATTTCTTTCTCCTCAGAGCCAAAACTTGCTCCTAATTAAGTCTCATTTCTCAGCACTCGTCTTCTCCTCTCCCCCTCTCTGCAGGGCACTAAGGCCCAGTATCTGGCAGCCAAAGCCCTGAAGAAGCAGTCGTGGAGGTTCCACACCAAGTACATGATGTGGTTTCAGAGGCACGAAGAACCCAAGACCATCACTGATGAGTTTGAGCAGGTGAGAATCACATCTGTGTTCAGCCGCAGAGTTTAAAAACTTTAACGATCTGGACGTTTCTGCAAACGTTTAGTCGTGCGTTGACCGCCTTCCTCTTTGTCTTCAAACTTCAAGTGTTTTCTTTGCTTGTTTTAGGGAACATACATTTACTTCGACTATGAGAAATGGGGCCAGCGGAAGAAGGAGGGCTTCACGTTTGAGTACCGGTACCTCGAAGACCGAGACCTCCAGTGACGTGCAGAGAGACGCAACAGGACGGACGGACAGCTGAGAAAGTGAGAGATGGACAGAACAAACAAACGCATGAAGGTTGATCCACCTGCTGACATTCCTGGATTTGACCTCAGCTCGCTGGGGAAAGGAGACATGCGGGCCGGAGGGGGGCGGGCGGGTTTCGTCCCTCCTCCTGACCCTCCAAATCCCGCCTTACCATCCTCACCCCGGCAGTGATAACCCCTCCCACTCCCATCATCTCCTCCTTTCTTCTTTCTATCCCTTCATCAGCAGGAATTTTTCAAAAAAAAAAATTTCCTGGCTTAGACAAATCACACAAACACACACACACAAAATAATCACGCGTGTAATATTCCGACTATCCCCTGCCCTCCACTCGGAGTTATCCTGTTAATTTGGCTTTAAAACTGTTGCTTCTGTTAGCCCCGCCCTTTAAAGGCCAAAGATTATTGGTCAGTTATACTCTCAGCGCAGGCTCTGTCTTCTTTAAACAGACCAATGAAAACCTGGAGATGTGAACTCCATCAGTGCTGCAACACTTCTCAGACTTGCATCAGGGCAGGAATCAGCTGAGAGAAATGAATTTTAAAATCAAGTGAGAAGCAAACGAGGACGCGTCAAAGAGGATGAGCAGCCAGCTCTTTTCTGCTTCATGAACTTGACACCTGCTAATGTGACGCTTCACATAACCTGAGACATAATGATGCTGAGCTTCTGCCTTGTTTTCCACTGGTTTATAATCCAGATTAATTTGGATTTGGAGTAGTGGAATAAAATGATAGCAGGGCTTCATATCCGTGGACACACATGATTTTCGTGTCCGTTAATGCGTCAGTCTTTCTGCTTCAGTAAAAATTAGGTGGAAAACTTGAACAGCCGCATTGAATCTACAGTGAAATGCAGTTGGTGACCAGATTATTAGGTACAGCTGTGCACTCAAATTGCTCTTCCGTAAAGTCGACCTTCATGATCAGTGTTGTTGTCTCCGTTATTGAGGTGTTAACAGTGAAGTATTGGTTAGAGATGGTGCTAACCAGGCTCACCTGCACCCTTATATATGTAAAAGTAAAGCTCATCTCCACAACAACAAGAGCTGATTGGGGTCCTGTCGGGGTAACAGGAAGTCATTTACAATGAATGAATCTGTTTTTAAAAAATGAACTACAAAAATTTAAAGTAAAAAAAAAAAAAAAAAAGAAAGTAAGCAGAACTAATGAAAACCTAATCATGAGATTTAAAATTATTTGCTGTTCTGCATTTTCTGACCTATTTTTCTAACTCGTTATATCATCAGACGGGGAAGGAGCTGAAATAGAGCAGCAGATATCAGATGCTGTAGGTGAGGCTATTAATGAATGAATTCATCCGCCTCAACAAGAAGAAGTAGAAGCTGATATTTAGACCGAGCATCTCTTCCCCCAGTGTGGCGGTTATCATTGGAATCACAGGTGTCAAGTTCCTGAGGTGCAAAAGTGTTGATTTCTGTGTAAAACAGCTGATTAATGAGGTCACCTGCCCTGCTGCTGTGACGATGAGGCGTCCTTTTACAGCTCTGTGAAGGTGAAGCCGGAGCTCAGCAGAGGTAGCTTCTCTCTTCTGGTCTGTTTGGGGAAAACAAGCAGCCGAACAGGTAAACGCTGGTCGTAGGTGGCACCGCAGGCCTCGCTCGCACTCCAGAGGTCCCGTTTGTTGTTATTGTTGTTGTCGGTGTTTGTTTACTTGTGAGGTGGTTCATGCTTTTTGTCCGCTGGTCTAAAAATATCCCGCCCTGCCTACTCCCGTCTATCCGCAGAGGAGGAGTGTGACAACGCAGCCGGCGAGGTGTTGGTAGTAACTGTCTTTTACCTGGTGGGCAGCGTTATGTCATAGTTTCACAAAAATGGCTTCAAACTGGGAGAAGCTTGGACAATTCAAGTTGTAATTAAATCTTCTCCTTTCCCAGTTTTCTCGTCATGCACAGTTTTAATTTTTCTGCGTTCACTCAAACGCAGCAGAGGTGCACGGGGATCCTCTCACGACTACAATAATGGCACTTATGAATACCTGCTGAAAGCTCAGTTAGTCCACAGATGTTGCTCTATAGAGTTTTTGTTTGTTTTAATACTTTGTGCACAGATCAAATTGTGTCCACCTTTGCTGCACTGGGTTGTCGGCAGAAGTTTTCCCATCCAGCTGCCAGATAAATAGACGATCAGCTGCTCATGTCAGTCTCTGCACGCAGCAGAAAGATGCTAACCAGGTGCTTCTGATAGCTTTCAACAAGCTAAGCTACAACTTTATTTAGGTTTGAAGCTTTATGCCTGAAAATACGCCAAAATGTTTTCATCCCAAGACGTCAGATACTGGCGTTTTGTTTTCAGCAGTACAGACGGGGTCGTTTTTGCATCTCTGACCAGAGCAACAGTGGACACAAAGATCAGAGAGGCCATAGAGCTCCGTTTGGGAGCTTTGTGTCATGCTCTGTCTTGTTTATGACAGCTGGACCTCGCTATTAATCTTACTGTTGCTGCACCCAAGGGGGGGGTAAAGCACACTTTTAGTTAACATGTGAGAACGCTAGAGTCCTCCGCATTCAGCTCAGACCTTGGCCGGTCTTTAATCTGCCAGCCCCTTAGTGCAAAATCTGTGTGGTGCATTGGTGATCTATCAGCGCAGCTCCCTCACATAAACCAAGCCAAATATTTTCAGGACGGCGTGTGGGCCACTTCCTATTTTGTGCCACATGTGAGAACTGACAAGTGTTAGAAAACAAAAAGCTCCTGACCTGCTCTGTTTGTGAAATCAGCCTCTGTGACACCAGCAGCTTTGACAAAATTTCTCTTTGACTGCGTCGGTATGAGACCGGGCTCATGCTACAGCCGGACACTCTCGGAGCGTCTCACACCCTGGACGTCTAAAACTGAGCAGCAGGTTAAAGCCAGGGGACGTGATCCTCTAACACAGAGCAGCTCCAGCAGTTATCATGGTGGGTGTTGGATGCTGCCGGCAGCTGGATGGACAGTTTGTTCGTCAACCACCAGCCTCTTCTTTCCTTCCTTTTTTCCTTCCTCCCTCCCTCGTCCTCCTCCTCCTCTCTGTGCTCGAGCACAAACAGAGCAACACCAGCACTGCTGCCCACATCTCCTCTGTCCTCCAGCTCTCTGCTCCATGTTTACACACTGAAGGGTTCGACTGAGCCGACTGGGCCCACACCAAACACACACAAACACACTCGTTCTCACACTGCCCGAGCTTCTTCCACAGCTGCCAGCAAAACTCGACAGCAGCTCATTTTTTCTTGTTTTTTGTTTTTCCTGTTTTTGACACAAAACACTTCAGTTTCTGTCTCTTCCTCTCTCTCTTAGCCGCCGCCTCCTCCTCCTCCTCCTCCTCTTCATGCCAGGTAGATATTTCCTTTATTTCTCAGGAAGTATTTGATAGACCATTTTATGAGGAAATGTATCCGCCAGCAGCTCCCATCGCCACAGCACAACTACAGTATATCTTCCCCTCCAGGACAGACTCACCGCAGGTTTAATTTCCATCCTTTCTTCTCTTTACACCACAGCGGCCCTTTTCATTTCACTTTTCTTTTTTTTTCTTTTCTTTTTTCTTTTTTTTATAAAAATATCCTCCAATGTTTGGAGCAGCACCTGGAAGAGAGACCATCTTTATATTTTGTATCAAGTTATTTGTGATAGGTTGTGCTTTTTCTTTTCTTTTTTTGTTCCAGAAATGGGGGAGATCATTTTAAAAGCCAGAGGAGAACGGGGACTGTTCTTTTTAAAGATCAGCGACTTCTCAAAAAGGAGTGTTTTTATAACCAGACACACAACTCTACACTTATTCACTTGACTGACAGTCGTGCTTTTAACTTTTTTGGGGGGTTTACGTTTTTTTGTTTGTTTGTTTTTTGACAAGCGGGAGGGATGAGAGGTCAATCCGAGAGCTGAAATGTGAATCTCTCTCTGCCCCTTGGCAAAAAAGTGTTGTATAGACTTCTCATCCTTCAAACTTCCTCTTATTTTTTTTTTTTTTTTTTCCTTCAGTTGTTGTCATCAGACAGCATGGAATAATGACACTTGCAAAGTGGCGCTGAAAAAGTAAATAATGACATAACCATGAATAAAGGATTGTAAAATATTAATAAAAGAATTACTTTTCAGAAATCTGCACTTGTGTTTTGGTTTTTCTGGGAGTTTGGGAACATTTGAAGCTTCAAACATGATTGATGACGGGGGTGATTAGAGCTGATGTGAACAGACAGTCAGCTCCACAAGTATTTGGACAGTAACGTGTGTGTGTGTGTGTGTGTGTGTGTGTGTTAAATCTAACAAAAGTTTGATTTCAGATCCATGTATAAAAATGGCTGTTAATGCAAAAACATTTTAAACTCTTAAGTTTTAGCATCTAAGCTTTAATTAAAGTGGATAATCTAACAGATTTTAATTATCTGGATGTTTCTAATACTTGGATGAGGTGTGACTGCGTTAACTGAGGAGCAAAGTCGCTGAGGATTTTGAAATTGATACCATCTGTGTATCTGCGAGGCGGCTGAGGGTAGCAGCCAGTATTTTGCAGGTTGAGATCAGGAGACTGACCTGATAACTGTCTCAGGTTACTTTGGTAGTATGATTTGGGTCATTGTCCATTTTCACTGCAGTCCAATGAGTCTGCTCATCTGAGTCAGTATAATCCATCTTGCTGCTTCTATCAGTGGTCACATCAGTAAACACTAGTGGCTCTGTTGCACTGACAGCCACTCATCCCTGTGTCATATTACCTGTCAAACATGGTGGAGGTAATGTACATGCTTTGGATCATGAGCGGTTTCTTTTCTCCTCCACTGTTCTCTTCATTCATTTTGGTTTCATCTGTCTGAAGATTTTAGGGTTTTTTCTTCCAGGCAGGCTCTTTAAGCAAATCTAATCTGGTCGTCTTCCTGACTGTAACCAGTGGTTTGCATTTGGATGAAAACCCCGTTTCAAATCATGAAGGCATCTCTTGATTGTAGACCCAGATGTCCTCAAACCTGTTCTTGTCTTGGTTTGATGCTGTGAACTTGTTTCTTTGAACCATGCAAGTAATTCTGTCCTCATGCACGTTAGTCATCTTTTATGTTTCCATTTTGGTTTTGTTTTTGGTTTTTGGCCTCCTCTGCTTCCATCAGCATCTGTTTGAACCTCATATTGACAGATCCTGTGAGCAGCTACCAAATCTGAACAACAGGAATCAACTCCATCGTTGTCACTCCAGAGCTGTGCTCTTGTTACTTCTGGGACCCGACAGGTGATAAACGGCAGTGCATCACATCATCTGCCAGGACCTTTCATGGCAGGCTTATGTGAGAAGAGCATCACGCTTTACCATTTCTGAGTGTGACTGTATAATGTGGTGCTGTATGGAATAAAAAAGCTGCACGTGCTGCTTGTTCTCTGCATTTGTTTCAAGGATGTTAAAATCCTTTATTCATGTTATTTGTTGCTCATTGTTCTGTTTCTGCACCCAGAGGTCTTTTGTCAGCACGGGGAAAAAGCTCTTTACTTTTTCATTTACATTCATGTACAGTTAGGAGAAGCTTTTTCCATTTTGTGCAACACTTTTACTCATAAATGGCATTTCTCTACATTTATGGATGGTTTTTATGTGGATTATTCTGTTCTGTTCTTTTACTTTGTTCCCTTTGTTAAATGGATGTAGGCACTGCTTATTTCATAGATGCATCCATAAAAAATGTATCTACTATATACTGTATAAAGTATTTATAATCACTTCCACTCAGACCTGCTGCAGCATTAAAATCTCCAGATGCTGTATGTTAAAGACTGTTTTACACTCGGATTTCTTTTTAGCATTAAGTCAATTCATTTTTCTTGAAGTACTGAGTGTAGAATATCAAACACGAACATCACATGACTCCACCGCTTTCAGCTTCACCTGGAAGCCAGGTGAAAACTTTAACTCTTTATTGTCATACTTTGTACAAAAGTACTCTCCCACATCAGTCCTAAAACAAAGGCAGTAATCACAGATAACATAAAGAAGAAAACAATGTGAATCATATGTACAGATATTTAAAAAAGAGCAGTCAGGTATTTGCACTGATTAGGCATTTTGCCTGTTGTAAGAGCCGTCCTTGATTTGCCCCTGACTTCAGCGCCCCGAGTCCCCTGACAGACGGCGGCAGCTTAAACAGCCGGTGTCCCGGGTGTGTGCAGCCCCTTGAGATGCTGCGTGCCCTTTTGAGACAGCGGGTGATGTAGAGGTCCTTCAGAGAGGGAAGGGGGGCGGCCAATCATTTTCTGGGCAATGTTAATGACCCTTTGTAGTGCCTTCTTGTGTGCCATGACGAGCTTGAGGCCCACACAAAGTCAGCAGCTGCTTCTATATTTCTATTTAAAATCTGTTTATCTGAGCTCTTCTCGTTTTTTTGCTGTTTTTCTATGTATGTTATTGAGCTACACTGTTTTGTTTTTCATCTTTTAGCAGCAATTTGTCAACTTCCCAACAGGTGACAGATTAAAGGAAAAAAAACCACTGTAATATATGCTGGTAATGCACTGAGCTACCACGTGCTGCCAGGTCTTTAATCTATCAAATCTGGCGACATCAACATTCATCCAAATGATCTTCTTTCTTTCAGTGTTTTGATGAAGATGACTGAGAGCTGACTGTCGTTGGTTAAACTCGACCGCAGGATTCAGATATGGTGGATCTGAAGGTGATTACAATGATTCACATCATGTTTATGCACAAACCTTTTAGTGAACTTAGTGAACTGATTTTTTAAAATATTGCTCAGAATATTGATCAGAAATAAATACTGTGTGTTTATCATCTCATGTGAACTCTGTGAGTTCATGGAGTTTAAGAAGTAGTTTGTAAAGTGATGAAACAAGTATTTAGATTCCTTAAGCAAGTAATATAACGATACTACATAGTAATACTTAGTTAGTTAGCATTAAAAAATAATACCTGAACTACTTAGTATGTAGAGCCATATATGTCACTTTAATGTTGCAGCTGTAGATAATTTTATGTACTTCTACAGTGCTGCTGAGCTTTATCTATAAAAAAAAAAGAAAACCGCATATATTACCAGCTTTATAATTTAGAATAAATAATTATAACACCACGCCTTGTCCATTTCAGGGACCAGATATTTTCTATTGGATGCTCCTCTCTACCTCATCATTGTAGGTACCTCACTAGTAGGTATGCTTGACATGTATCTGATTGGTTGTTTTGTACTTTCTACTCTACACTATTATGCTTTTTTTGGGGGGGGGGGGGGGGGGGGGTGACGAAGGACACAAGTAGCAGGCAATAAAACGATAAAGGTTTTTGTTTATACTGTGTGTTGCTGAGTTTTGACCTCTTGAAGTTGTGTTAGGAAGGCTGACTGTGTTTCTACAACTCTGTTTACTGACATTTTCCCCACAGATCCAAATGCAGATGTCACTGAAGTCTCTGTTCCTCTCCAGACTTGAGCCAGCTGAGCAGTCTGACTGAGCACAGACCATCTGTGTTCAGACATTAAGCCCTCCTCCTCAAAGTCATTAAGATCTTTGCCTCTTTTCATCCTCGTACAAAATCAGAAACCACTCAGCGTTTTTTCCTACAAGCATGATCAGATTATTACCGTTGAATCGTATCGTGCTGCTCAGCTGTCCACAAGCAACTGTGTTTATTGTTTTCCTGCTCTTCTGTTCCAGTTGTTTTTCCTTTAATTTCTCTGGATATTCAACAGAATAACAGGTATAAAAATCTGGTTTTGAAATATACAAAAGAAATCCAAAAGCCTACCACACACGCTCACACGGAACAGGGTTCACGCAAAGAGTGCAGAACATAAAACCTGGAGCACATCCAGCCATCATCCTTCAACAGAATCATCTGCACTTAAAGCAGCCTCATCATTATCATCACCCACCACTTTAATAAGAAACTGACTCATCCCGAGCGTTTGTGATGGAGACTTTTTACATTGTGCACCAGCTGCAGCCATGACCACTACTTCATGCTAGCAACAGCTCATTTCTACAAAATATAAAACCGAACTTCATGAACTAGACACTCAGAGTTTAACAGGAGCTCAGCTATAAGTCCTCACATCTTTGGGTTCATTTTATTTTACTGATGCTTCAACACGTTCTTATTATAAAGTGTGAAACGCTGTGGATTCGTCAGATGTCATCTACACCTCACCAGTATGCACAAAGCACCCTTTGGTGACACTCTGTGACAAGGTGACGCCAGCAAATAATGGTCCTGCAGATCAAAGAGAGTCATAGAGGTTGGAGGGGTGGAGGCAACATGAGTCACAGGATTATCAACCAGGAGACTATCCTTGATGTCCCATTTGGACCTTTGGGTTTTTCACTTCCTGAGTTGATTCATTCACTTTCTTCTTTAACTTGGTTAGCTTTAGGTAAAAAATTGTGTTTTGGATTTAATGGCACCGTTTTCCAACAGTAACCCTGGGCATTGTAATGGGTAATGTAACCCTGGCACAACTGTAATGGGTTTATATGTGATGAATAGCTCACTATTCCCATAACCCCATGCTCCAAAAGACACCTTTGGCTTAACTGCCATATACCAGCGGCAGTGACACATCATTTGATATCCTGGGAATAGGAAGGGTCTGGATTCAGATAACAGTCTAACTGTGGCTGTGGCTTAACTATTTTCAATACTGAGCTGAACTGTTGATCATATTCATATTTTTCCATGAGCATCGGACTCAAACGTACTTCTTATCCTCCAAAACCTCACAGTATGCAGTTCGATACTGAAAGTATGCAAAAATAATAATAATTCAGAGATCAAAAATCTGTGACAGTCACTGCTGTGGACACTTTTCATAGTTTTTAACAGCCAGTTTCGCTTTGTTCTTCTTCACAGCTGGTTAATGGACACACAGCAGTAGCCCATACACTGGCTGCTTGCGACACTGCCCCCTGGTGACAATATGTAAAAAATGCTCTCCAAAGCTGTCCATAAGCCAGGACCGCTTCAGTCATGTTTCTGCCTTCAGTCACATAGAGACCATCTAGATTGGCCACACCCTGGCAAAGTCTGGACATGCAGGAAAAATGTATATTTCCTGACTGGTTCCTGAGTACGTGAGTACAGGGACAGGGTGGAGCAACAGTTTGACAACCCTCGGAGTATGTGGCAGGGACTAAACACAATCACAGACTTTGAAGGGAAAACCAGCACACCGCAGACCACGGCCTCTCTGTGTGAGGATCTAAACGTATTCTACGCTAGATTCGACACAGCGAACACCATGAGACCGGACAGTGCGCGCACCGCGGATGACGTCAGTGCGCACACTGTGTCTGAGGAGGATGTGCGGAAGTGCTTCAGGAGGGTGAACGCACGCAAAGCTACTGGTCCGGACGGGATTCCCGGCCGCGTCCTCAAGTCATGCGCGGCTCAGCTGGCTGGAGTGTTTACACACATCTTCAACCTTTCCCTCTCCCTGTCTGTAGTCCCAGCCTGCTTCAAAATGGCCACCATCGTCCCTGTACCCAAATCCTCCACCATCTCCTCATTGAACGACTGGCGACCCGTAGCCCTGACCCCCATCGTGAGCAAATGCTTCGAGAAGCTGGTCAGGGACTTCATCTGCTCTGCACTACCCGACTCACTGGACCCTCTACAGTTCGCATACCGCCACAACAGGTCCACTGATGATGCCATAGCCCTGACACTCCATGCTGCCCTGTCACACCTGGAGAAGAGAGACACGTATGTGAGAATGCTGTTTGTAGATTACAGCTCAGCATTCAACACCATCGTTCCCTCGAAGCTGGACAGGAAACTGCAGGATCTAGGACTGAGCAGCTCCCTCTGCAGCTGGATCCTTAACTTCCTGTCTGACAGACGCCAAGTGGTCAGACTGGGCAGCACCACCTCATCCCCCATCACACTGAACACTGGTGCTCCACAGGGGTGTGTACTGAGCCCTCTCCTGTACTCACTCTACACCTACGACTGCACGGCCACTAGAAACTCCAACATCATTGTGAAGTTTGCGGACGACACTACAGTGGTGGGTCTTATTACCAACGGGGATGAGACGGCCTACAGGGAGGAGATCAGCGCCCTGACCCACTGGTGTCAAGACAACCATCTCACCCTCAACGTCGCAAAGACAAAGGAGTTGATAGTGGACTTCCGGAGGTGCAGAGGAGTACACACCCCCATCACCATCAACGGCGCTGCTGTGGAGAGAGTGAGCAGCTTCCGCTTCCTTGGTGTACATCTGGCTGAGGATCTTACGTGGTCAGTACACATAAAAAAAACAGTGAAGAAGGCGCAGCAGCGCCTCTTCTTTCTCAGGAGACTGAAAAGATTCGGCATGAGCCCCCGCATCCTCAGGACCTTCTATCGCTGTGCCATTGAGAGCATCCTCACTGGATGCATCACCACCTGGTACGGCAACAGCACCGCTCACAACCGCAAAGCTCTCCAGAGAGTAGTGCGGTGTGCTGAACGGATAATTGGAGGTGAGCTTCCCTCCCTCCAAGACATCTACAGGAAGCGGTGCCTGAGGAAAGCGGGGAGGATCATCAAGGACTCCAGTCACCCCAGCCATAAACTGTTCAGACTACTTCCATCAGGAAGGAGGTTCTGCAGCATCCGGTCCCGTACCAGCAGACTGAGAGACAGCTTTTTCCATCAGGCCATCAGACTGCTGAACACTTCATAGACACCTCACCCTCACTACTGGAACTTCAACATTATGCACTCCATACTGTACATTAATGCCACTGTTTTGCACATGTCAACTACCAACCTCTGTATATTTTATATATCTTATTTTATTGTTTACTCTATTCCATTTGTAAAATATGTATATACACACACACATACACACACACACTCACATACACACACACACACGTAGAGAAACATATTTAGTATACACATCCAGTAATGCATATACTCTTATATATTGTACATATATTTATTACTTTCAGATTTAGCCATTCTTATATTTTGCTTTTTTTACGTTATTGTATTTTTGCACAACTCTGTTGCTTGTGAAGCTCGCACACAAGAATTTCACTCTCATGTACTGTACCAGTGTACCTGCACATGTGATGTGACAATAAAAGTGATTTGATTTGATTTGATTTTGAGTCTCCTTGTCATCACTTTGATCATTAGCCGATTGAAAGAGTCACCAGCATTTGCACAGAAGAGGCAGATTTGTACCCCATATCATATCCCTGCTATTTCCCCTGGCAACTGGCAGCAACCTCACAACCACTTGCCAACTGATCAAGGAATACACAATTTTCCCTAGCAATTGGCTGTAACTGGGAGCTCACTTAGCAGTCTCTAGGGTTGCATGAGTGGAAGTTAGCAATCAATTTCCAAGCAACTGTCCGCAGGCTTCAACAACTGCTTCTAACCAATCAGGGAATTCACATTTTTCTCTAGAATCCACTGGTTATCTGTTCGTCACCAACCAGTCTCTACCTGGGTGACTGGGTGACCACTAGTCATTGTGTGGTGGAAACCAGTGGGTCCCCAAACTTTTGAGAACCAACTCTGCAGCATTTAAACTGTTATTATAAATATGCCTAATTCTCTACTTAATGAGCACAAGCTGCCTTGTGTCCTCTGACTGGTGGACTGATGATGGCATCCATGATGTTTTTTTTGTTGTTGTTTTTTAAAAAAACAACAACAAGTACACGTTTAAACAGTTTGAGTGCCAAACATTATGAAGTGTGACTAGTTTAAATTCATTTCCATGTGAGGAAAGTAACGATAGATTTATGTGGTCCTGATCTATTATCAGTGGAAACACATGGAACTGGTTTTAGACTGGCCAAAGTAATGAAGCATTTGATCCCACACTGAGAATAATGTTCAAAGGGAAAACCCAAATGCAGACAAAAACCAGGTCGGACTTCAAAGGGCACTTTAGTCACTAAAGTGCATTAGGCGCTGCACATTGATGACAGGAAAAATCTAAAAAGGGCAAACAGGACAAATACAAGCAGGAAGCCAACAAAAGAGGAACAGGAACTGGAGGGAGAAATGATGACCAGCACAGACACTGATTAAATACACGTCAGGGAGGGAACGATAATAAGGAACAAGCGAACTCAGTCAGGAGGAGAGGAAAGGGGAAAGAGGAGAATAAGTACAAACACAAACAACAATTATAAACCATCCGTCAAAATAAAACAGGAAGTGATTGACAATGATATTATAAAATGCTGAAAACGTTAACTCATAAAGACAATGAGATAAAGTCATTTAAGAGCCAGATAGAAAACAAGAAAAAAACAGCAAAGATTAAATTTAAAATCATTCAATTTTACCCCACAAAATTATCCTGTTACTTCGTTAAACTGCTGGGTGATTAAAATATCTGATTCTTTTCTTCAACATTTAACTGTTAAACATTTAAACACATCCTAACACACCCCGATTCCTCAAGAACCTTTACTGCACATTCAAATCTGTCATTTCTGAAGCTCAAACAAGTTAGAAGACATAAAACTGAAAAGGCCCAACGACGTGACATCCTGGTGTTTGAGAAGTCAAGACAATAACACCAAACATTCTCATTTCCAAATGTGACTCAGGATCTTTGCTGTGTTTTCTTCCCCATCTAAAGCTTCTCTCTCTTTTTTAAATATGTGTCCAAAAATGTATAAAGCTGTCGTTTTTCATCAAATTCATTAATTAATTCAATTCAGTTTTATTTGTACAGCGCTAAATCACAACAACAGTCGCCTCAAGACACTTTACATTGTAAGGCAAACCCTACACAGGTACGTAGAGTGTTCCTAAAGTGCACCTCGGCAGTACGTTGGTTCCACCCACACATACACCCACCCACCCACACCCATTGCCCCCATCCTGTCCGTCACCTCTGGGCAACCGCTGCCCCACTTATTTACACTCTCTGTGCTTTCATGTGCCTGAGCGATGTTTGTTTACTCCTCACACGGTGCAAACCGCAGCACGACATATGGAGATGTGCCTCCATATGTCTGTGTTTTGCAGTTTGCCAGCGTGACGGCTGCAGAGACTCGCTATCTCCTTCTTCTTCCTTGGCCCCATGTGCGCTACAATTTAACACGACTTAACCGAGGTCAAAGCCTGCAGATGTGTTTCCTGTTTTTTTGAACGTTTCTCTTTACAAGTTGTGATGTCTCGAGTGCTTTTTTTTTTCTGAAGCTTGTGTGTGAAAGGATTTGAGTGTGTGCAAGCAGTCGTGTGTGTGTGAGGAACATAATATGAGTGGTGAGCTGTGTGCATGCAACCATATGTCACTATAGCTGGTACATCTAATGCGGCACATTTTTTAATTTGTATTTTTATTATGTAATTGAACATTGTAGTCTCATAAAATGTGAATTTACATTAAAAAAAACAGTAAAGAAAAATCCTCTGAGATTTACTCCCTGAAACCCTGTTCAAATTTATGCAGTAGGTCTTCTTAGGCCTCAGTCATGCAGGCCTAGAGAGTGGTTGGTGACTCAGTGGCAACCACTTCCATTATTCCCCAACCAGTTGGCAAGTGGTTGCTGGCTATTGCTAGGTCACAGGGTCCTGCATCAAAACCCTCTGTGTGGTTGCTTTGGTCATCACCAGATTGCCACAGACGCCCATAGTTTTCATGAAAGACGCCAACTTATCTGCAAATATTTGTCAACAACTTGCCGAGCAGAAACTTACGCGATACACAATCTGACGTTTAGTAGCAAGTCAACATCTTCCAGGTCAGCAACCTGCTAGCTATCAGCTGCAAAGAGGTTTTTCTTGCATGAATTATAAAATCATAATGATGACGGTGAGGTCCGCAGTTCTTTAGATGTTGGTCTGGGTTCTTCTATTTTTGATGAGCTCTGGACAAATTTTAATATGCCAGCCACACTGGGCAGTTTTCTAAATTAGTGGATAACAATTATTTTTTTTCCACTGAGGGCCAGGTGGGTTGGGATAGCTTTTTTTTCCCTCTTTATAAATTAAATCATCATTTAAAAAACTGCATTTTGTATTTTCTCAGGTTATAATATGCACAAAAAGAAGAATAAGAAGAAAGAAATCAGGAAGGAGGAAGATATTAAACAGGAAAGAGACAGAAAAAGCTGCAAATAACACAAAAAATATAAAAAGTAAAGAAAATGAGACCAAACTCTGAGAGCTGCTGATTCACACTGGACTAAAATCATCAGTAAACTCTCTGTTTGGTAGATTATGGTTGGTTAGTCGAAGTGGAATTTTTATTCCGCAAATGACTGAAATGGCAGATTCACCCAAGATTAATATTACAGGCAATTTTGGAAATTATTGCAAATTAGTAGAAGTCTCCAGGTAACACCAGTAATATGAAAATTAGGCTTTAGTGAGAATTCCCACTGATGTGAGTTTATTAAACACCTCCAGCTTCACAGCATTAGCTGGATGACCTATATTTGGGCCTCCTGGGCACACATTTAGGCACTTGGCTCAAATTTGTGCAACTAATCATTATGCCCAACCTAACAACACTTTAAAGTCTGTACTTTTTCCCCACCTCATGATCCTGGTGAACCCAAAAGGGAAAAACAATCAAGTTTTTCAGTTGTTTGCTACACAACAGCCGTGTTCAAACTGAATCCGAGCTCCATCACTACTCTCTCTTTTTCTTTTTTTCTGCCTGTTTGTAAAAGTCTGATCTGGTTATAAACTAAAGAAAATACTTAGCCTTGTCAACTTGATGTTTTTTTGTTTTGTTTTCCTTCTTAAACTCAAAGTCATTATTTGCAGAAGTGATTTTTCTAACATTACTGTGCACAGGGACATTTTCAGTACCATTACCATTCAGTTTCCATTCAGTTCAATTTTATCTTTTTAGCCACAAATCACAGCAACAGTCACCTTAATGCACTTAACATTTCAAGGTAAAAACCCTACAATAAATACAACTATGGCCACAGGTTGCCTGGTAACAAAGAAAACATCGTTCACTGTGCGATAAGCTCCTGTAGCAGAATCGTCATGTTTATAAGAATCATAAACTAGCATCAGACATTTTCCAACGACACAGAGAGTCGCCTCTGGATGATAATTAATAATTATTTGAGTTATTATTGTGCTCCACCACTTCAGGCTTCACAGGAGAAACATTTTTCCCCTTCAAATTCACCGTGGCATTTCTCCCTCGGGTAAATTACTACAGCCAACTGTTTTCTCAAACACATCTGGTATCAGACAGCTACACAATAGCAAACCACCAATTTCACTTTAACTGATACAGCTTTACCTAACAAAAGAACACAAGACTGGTATCAGTGAGCTCACTGCATGAAAACAAACAACAGGATTTCTCTATGTTTAAAACTATTTTTCAAGTATTATAAAAATAATAGATGTATTCTATATTGACCATCCATCTGCTTTTTATCTCGATCTGGGTTGTGGGAGCAGCACTCCTCCACCAGATTTGTACCCTATATCACCTCCTATATCACCTCCACCTCCTTCAGCTGCTCCAGGGGGACACCAAGACAGATTAATCAATCTATTTATTATTAGAAAAAAAAAGTTGGCCATGTATTATCAATCCAGAAAAATCCAGAACATTTTTCTGTCTGAACACGTTACAAAAGCTATAAACTCCAGAGCAGGTGTTGGCAAAATTTATTTTTTAAGCTTTATGAAAACATTTCAGATCTCTGGGATTCAAACTCCAAATGGGCTCCAGTTACACAAAAAATGTATTTCTCTTATCTACAGCTGAAGCTTAGATAATATAGTCAACAGAAATATTTCAGACTTTTAGGTGAGGCTGAACAGAAAAGCTCATTTTTGGTCACTAAAGATGATATTTTGGACACAACCAGCACCTTAGCATACAAGTTATACAAATTTGTGTGTTTCTGCGTGTGTGTTTGGTCATGTGTGCGGGTGACGCACTCACTGCTGGCCAGAGGACACTTTGACTCATTCCTGTCTGTTGACTGTACTGAGGTCTGGCAGGTCCACCACTGAGAGCAGCCCTGCGACGACTGTAGCGTCAAACATCACCCCCGCCCCAACCCGCCGCCTCCCACCCCCCTGCTGCCCTGGAGGCTGAACACAATCAAAACACAAGTAGAAAACCAGGGGAATGGAAACAAAGAGAAAGAGATTAGCTCTCTGTGCACATTTAGAGGAAACCAGGTGACCCTTCACACTCCTGAAGGATTTTATTTTACATTTAAATAGTGAAAAGTGAACCAAAAACCTGAAATCTACATTTAAAAACCTCCCAAAACAGATTCCTCTCAGGTTCCTGAATACCTTGCAGCATGCAGGCATTCAAGCAAACGCCATCTTTGCTTTGACCTACATTTTACCGTCTTGACGCTCATCTGTTCAAACATGTTACTGCAGAGATGACTGTTGGAGGTGGTGGTGCTGAAGCAGATATTGGAAAATGCCCCAAGAAAGTTTCCCAGCCTCGCTATCAGACCCTGAAGTGCCCGAGGCTCGGAAACAGCTGCTAACTGCAAAAACCACAGCTTCAAAAATCGCTCAGCCTCCTCTCTAACAGACACGCTGCTCTCAGAGCAGATCTTTCCAGCTTTAACAGACAGACAGGACAACGTGGAGCTGGAGCTGGGAGAGAAGAATAGGATGCGACACAGGTTGGGAGTCAGTGTGCACCTCGCGTTAGGTTATTCCAGTCCACGGTCACTGATTGGAGAGTGACGTGAAAACAGCCTGGGGGGGAAACTAAACTATGACTCAATGACAGAACATCGCATCAGAGCAGGACAGCAGAAGAAAGCAACAAGCTGTCCCACAATCAACAGTCTTCTCACCAAACAAGGCTGTAACAAGTCCAAGAGCAAAAATGTCCACAGAGGACTAAAGACTGGATATACTTATTTTATTATAAGATAAATAAGATATGGGGGCAACTTTAAGCATATTCTTTAAAACAAAACACCCACCCAATTCTCAAAAAATTAATCAAAGATGTTATAACTTGAACATAGATATTTGTGCTCATGTATCCGTCTAATTGAAAAATTGTTACTACTTGGCTATGTTAACCACTGAAGGTGAGAACAAGTGGAAACCCTTGGGACTAAAGAAATGAAGCCAGCACCAAAGACACAAAAACTTCAGTTCCTCTAATGGCCACTTAAACTGGTTCTACACGTTGGTTAATCTTCATAGACTCCCAGGTTAAAATGCACAAATGTACCATTACAGAGGAAATAAACATGATTACAGCCTTGTACAAAAACAGTTCTCTAATGATAGTTTCCCCATTAATTACATGTAAGGTGACTGATTTTTGGAAAGCTCTTTTGTTTGGATGCTTGTAAGGCTTAAAGTCAGGGCTGCAGCTGCTTTGATAGACTCACCTCTGCTACCTCAGTCAGTTATCTGGAGCTCTCCACTTTGTCTTTGCTGTTTGTGCTTTTTAGAGCCTTTTAATGGAACGATCTGACCATCCACAAGGTTTGTGCTTCAGTTTGTGTTCAGCACTTCACACTCTCTTCCAAATATGGTCACTTCCTCCTCTTCTTCGTCATCTTCTTTCAGTTGCCCCCTTTAGGGGTCACCATAGCAGACCATCTACCTCCATCTCACCTTATCCTGAGCATCCACCTCTGTCACACCAACCCTCTGCCTATCCTCCTTCACTACATCCATGAATCTCTTTGGTCTTCCTCTTTTCCTCCTGCCTTGTAGCTCCATATTCAATATCATTTGTCCAATATATCTACTCTTCCTCAGCCATACACGTTCAAACCATCTGAAAATTATCTCCAAATGGTCCTTTATGGTTCCAAAATATGAACATAGTGGGAGTCAAAGTGGGTGCAGAGTCTAAAACCAATGGACTTGCTTTCTCCAGTATTTTTTACAATGTGAACATACTTATCCATAAAAAATCATATCTAGGTAAAATTGTGATTGTACTGTTTTTTTTGCTTTTGACCAATTGCAAGTAAGTGAAGCGACCTTTAGGCAACCACTTTTAATCACAGGGCAGCTGCACAGCTCTCCTGGATGGAAGCAACCTGTCACCAAACAATCACAGCCCAACTCTGACTGACTGATAAAGATTCTGATTTAATTTATAACCACAGCAAGAATCCTAACATGTTTCAATCGGTCTGAGTAAGTCTGCATCGAAGAGCGTGACAGGGGGCTCGACTGATTATATTTCTATTTAAAAGAAAAATAGGACATTTGTTGAATTGGATAAGTGGAAAAAAGCGAATAGTTGGATGGATATCAACAGATTTGTGTTTTTTGCTTATTTATCACAATGAATCATATTATAAGATCAACCACTGCCAGCTTGACCCTCTTCAGTTGCTAACTGATAATAGACTCATAGCAGATTGACTCTGTAAAATTACTGCAACCATTTCAAAGGCAACAAGATAGTGATTTCATTGAACACCGTCAGAGTAATTTTGGTTGTGCTGCAGTCTCCAACCACTAGTGTGACTGTAGCATATAGCAGCTCTTCATAGGCGTTGTTATATTGGTCAAAACAGTCACTACATTGACATTTTAACAATTTTGTTGTCTTGAAAATATTCAAACAGAGCATCAATTTGTGAGATTTAGAGGTGTTGGTAGATTTATTTTAACCCTACAAACACAGAGGACAGAGGCAGGCCAGCTGTTCTCTTTTACGTCTTATCTTTTTGCTATTTGGATTTTTAATGAACACAGTTAGATTAATCTTATCACATCCCTCTCTGTAGGATAGTTTTTATGCATATTTCCCCCAAATTTCAAATAAATAGCAGATTATCAGTGTGGGTCTGACTTTTGGCTATCTTGACCATCCTTTCAGCTTAGTGAATGTATAATTGTGTCTGCATAATGCCTCTTACATCACCTGATACTTCACACTCATCTGTGACCTAGCAAGTTATGTCGCAGGCCTTATGCCTGCTTTGTGACTTCAGTGATGTCACTCTGACATCTCCCTCTGCTGATGTTAATGTGTGTGACACAGTGAGCACAGCACTCGTTATTTTAAAACGTGTGAACATATTTCGGTTGCTGCCATCCCTACCCGACATGACCCTGCCTTTAACTTGTATAAGGAAATACAAGAACAGCTCTAAAAACAGGGACGCTGTGTAAAATGTAAATAAGAAAACAAAATGTAGTGATTTGCACACAGTTACAAATCCATATTATATGAGACGTTTTACAATTTCATGAAAAATGTTAGATCATTTTGAACCTGATGGCAGTAAGACGCCTCAAAAGATTTGGGAAGGAAGGGTCGAAAAGTATGTTAAGTAAGTGTTACTAAAACAACAGATGGAGGAACATTTTTCAACTAATTAGGTTAACTGGCAACAAAACAAGAAAAAAAAAGACATCTCAGAGAGGCAGAGCTTCTCAGACATAAAGATGGACAGAGGTTCACCAGCCTGCAAAAAGGTGCATCTACAAGTTGTAGAATAATTACAAATGTTCCTAAATGTAAGATTTTGAACACTTTAAAATCTCACCATCTATAGTACATAATATCCAAATATTCAAGTATCTGGAGAAATCTCTGCGCGTGAGGGACAAGGCTTAAAATCAATATTGGATGTGAAGCGATTGCATGTGCGATTCAGGAGAGAAAAAGGACAAATGCAGCCTAAGTGAAAACTCTTAGGGATCTCTGACGTTTCAGGAGTATCAGAACAGCTGAGATGCATTTTCTCTAAACACCGCTGGACCAAAAATTGGTCCTCCTTCAAAGATCTGCTTCCTTTGACGAGACCTAACTCGTCATGTCAGGACTTTGCAGTCTATTTACACCTACAGACCATGCACACTCTTTCAATGATGAGGTTGTATACATCCTGGACAGAGAGGAACGCTGATTTGAGCAGGGAGTCAAGGAGGCCATTTACACGAGGAGGGGGCTTTCACCATCTTACAATGCTGTGATTGCAGCCATTCCCCAACTCTCTGTGAATGGTACTCATGGCCATCGATCGGTTTTCGCTGATCAATGGTCTTTGATCAGTGGTTATTGATCAATAGTCATGACAGTTTGCATAGTAATGATCAAGAAACTGACCTGTTTAACAGGTTGGGGAAACCAGCATTCAGCTGAGACAGCTGAAGAAATCGATTGGATGAGTGGATGAGGGATTTCCTTACCTGGATGAGCATGCATCAAACCATGTGCAAAGGTTACATTGTATTATTATTATTTTTAATTTACAAATAATATGCCACAAAAATCAAAATATCTCATCGTACCAGTTTATCATTGTTTCCATCAACGGCAGTTTTACCTGTTTCATTATTTTCCTTATATGTGGCTTTCATGTTATGTAGTTTTCATGTTGGACCACCTATTCAGTGTTATCACCATGTATTTCTTACCCATGCTAGATGGTAATATGGTAATAATATGCAAATATATATATTTTTAATGAGAGTTGATATTCTTGTGTTTTCATCCCCTACACGAGTCTTTCTCCTGTTCTGTGGTGCAGCCATACTGAGTGTAGAAACCCTCAGGGTGGTGTTACTGATTTCCTGTCCGGGGGGTAGAAGGAGTGGGGGAAGTTGTAGAAAATGATGCTGTGCCATCAGCTGCACGAGAACTGAGATTTTGACCTTCTTCGTATAATCTGAACAGCGGCGTCCCTCCTCGTCTTCTGCTGTCAGTCTGACTGAATCCCCAAGGGGATCATTAAAGGTTCATTTCTTCAAGAAATACCTCACATCACGCTGCCCCCTCTGAATCATATCTGCTCGGCCAAATCATCCTCCTCCACATGCTCTAATTTTGCTCTTGAAAAAACATCTCTCTCTCTTTTTTTCCAGCTTTCTGTTGTTACATTTTCATCCAGAGCTCACAAAAAGAAAATCTTCTGTCTTTGAACCTCAGCTCTTTGCTGATGATCTACAAGGTCCACTCAGAATAGTTTTCTTCGATATTTTCAAAGGTGTTAACCTAAAAAGGGGCTCTCCTGCTTTGTGGGCCATATGTTACTGATTACCTGACTGTTATTTGAGGATTTTCTGGAGTGATGTCCAGTATCCTCCTTCTTTTGCTCAGATAAAAAGAAAACCCAAACAAACACACAAGCTCAGAGAAAAATACAGAAATCCAGCAAAGAATTGTGAGTGATTTTACCTCATTCTCACCTTATAACAAATCAGCGCCTCTTTTTGATTAATATTCTGTTTTTAATAAGATGTTTACATTCAGCTCTAAAAAGTGAACAACTGTCCTCTTTGTTTATGTCAGAGTTTTCTAAAGTTCTCCTCTGGGTGCCTAAGGCTGGCTCCAACTGCATTCACACGCTTACTGATTTAGCCATTCTACATTTATTTCAAGTTAATTAGATACATTTTGGTTCTTTCAGGCTCCCTTACCTGTGTGGTCTCACCTGTTGGCACTTGGCTAATTATTTAAAAAGGGCTTGGTGCAGACATTCTTGCGCTCTTCTCTCAAGCAGGTAGGGGTGCTGTTTGTTTGGCTTTGGTTAAAGAACATGTGCTTCAGGGTTGGCTGTAGCGCAGATGAAAGAACAGGTCATCCACTAATTAGGAGGTTGATGGTTTGATCCCTGTCTGCGTCAGTCTGTATGCCAAACTATCCTTGGACAAGATACTGAACCCTTAGTTGCTCTCTGATGCATTCATTGGGGTATGAATGTGTGTGAATATTGAATTGAAAGCACTTAGGCATAGGAAAAAAGTGCTTGTGTGAATGGTTGAATAAGGCATGCTGTATAAAGTGCTTGGAGTGCTCCAGCGGAATAGAAAAGTCCTTTATAAGAAACAGTCCATTCACCAGTTCTGCTGATTGAAATTCTAGTATTTTATTAGTTTGTTACTTAGTGTTCATTAACCATTATCTGTATTCGTATGCTGCACACCTACAGTTATGAATGCAACTTGCCAAACAAACTAATGCTTGCTGGTAATTGAACACTCCACCCTCTAATCCATATGAGGTGATTTCAGGCTCCAAACAATAATCGTTTCAAAATGACGAGTCCAAAACCAATAGGTGCTGTAACTGCAGCTATGTCCATCTTTGGCACCATCGCTTGACTTCCAGTTCTGTAGAAGTCTCTTAGAAACACCTCAGTAAAACTTTCCCGATTAGTTCATGAGCTCAAGTAATATACAGCATGAATACAGTTTTGTGAATTATGGTCCTCGGAGTCAGGCAAGTGGATAATCCAGGGCGTATTCAGGGTGTGCTTGTTACTGACAGTAGTACAGTAGAATTATTTTCTTCAGTAATGCACTGACATTGTTACTATAATAAATTCAATAATTACATTAGTTATAATTATTAGCAAAAAAACCATGCCTTTTTCCTTTCTGTGCACTTGCACTACAGTCAGCTTATTTCAGTAAAATATTGGAGCAGTCTACAGTAGAGATATGGACATTACTTTTATTTTTAAAAGGACAAGAGCTCAACGGTAAAATCCAAACTGCAGCCATGACAGAAAAAAACACATATACTGCTAACAGAACGTCAGCTCTTTGCTAGCACATGCACAGACAGCATGCTAACACAAAGCTAGACAAGAACCCAGAGTTATGATACAGCTGAGTGCCTGCTGAGCCGAGTCTAGCAGCCAGAGTGTGAGGGTAAAGTTCATGTCCCTTGTCTATTGATTCTGCATATTCCAGTGATGCTTGTCTAGTGAAATCTAAAACTAGAAATCAATTAAAATACATCAAACTAATGTAATCACTTTCCTTTAATCTCAGCATTCTATCATAACCCTTTCATAACTGTTTGCATCCATCTTTCTGATTAATGCCATCTTGTGGCTGCAGCTGGCTATTGTCTCTAGAAGCAGGAATGACTCCGCTTGATTACATGCTACTGAAATCTTTATGGGTGTTCTCATAGGCGTGTCCATGTTCCATTAATAATGCAATGAGCTTGACAAGCAGCAAGGCCAGCAGCTTTCTTTTTTATGGCTATTTGCACATGCGCATTGTGGATAAACTGGATAATTCTCTGTTCTGACTCTAATAATGACTGTAATTTGCAAGATGGACTTCATGATTTGCTCAATAGGACATAAAACTAGTGATTGAGCCCATAAACTCACTTATAAAGTGCTTCCCATTGGTTTTTGCTCAGAAGAGTCGTCCCCTGCTAGGCCTTAGAAAAAATGCCAGTTTAAGGTAATTTATACACAGAGAAAAACCTGTGACTTGGTGGATTGTGTGTTTATTGACATGTTATGTGTTTAGAGTCGTTCGGTCCTCTTGGAGATCTCAAAAGAAACGTGTTAAAACAACTCTATGATTTTTGTTTGTGTTGATGCTTCACTCTGCCATTTTCAGGTCACGCTCATAAAACGGTTTTTAATCTTCATGAGGCCCCATGATGAAATAAAGATTTAGCTGATGCATTTATGTTGTTCTCCAGTACCTGATTCATATTATTCCCCTCGGGTGGTAAACTGCCACATAATCAACATTTTTAGGGTTATCTGAGATTTATCTGAGAGAAATCGTATTTTCTTTTAGTCACATTGAGGTTTGGGGACAACTTTGATTAAACACAATCAAATTGAGCAATTAAATTCTGTGTAAATAACGTTGATCTAATTTCCCTTTGTGTAACTATGGTGTAGCACAGTCTTAGCTGATGCAGAACACACGCACAAACAAACACATGCACAAAGAAATCCATCACATTAGCATGCTGCACAGAATTGATCTCCAGCTGCACATCGATTGCAACTTTAGTGAAGGTATTGATCTATTGATAGTTTAAGCTCTTGTTATGAAAACTCTCTGCAGGCAAGCCAATCCTAAATCACTGCCATCCTGATAGAACTACAGGGAGCCATGACAGTAATAGTAATATTTTGCCTACTACTCTCATAATCTGTGTAATGTCTTTTTTCTCTCTGTGAGCTGTGATATGTGCCTAATGCTTTGAATATACATATGAGAGGGTTACAAGAGTCATCTTTGGTGAGGGAACAGCTGGCAAACGCTCGGGCTGATTTGTGCCAACTCCTCTGGCTATTTCTGCAGAGACCAACATGTAGCTTCTCCATCTGCGGTTCCTCCACAGGATTTCTGTTGAACTCAGGTCAGCGACGCTCGTTCCACTGAAGCCTACAGACTTGGAAATAAAATATTCATCTGCATGAAAATGGATGATAACTTCAAGGCAGCTGGCAGGAATCTAAGTGAGGAGATTCATTACAAAACAGCAGATTGGAAGAGCAGGATTTCAGAGAAGATGCAGTGATTTAAACTGTGTGAGGTCACCTACTTTTCAGGGTGATAGCAGTGATATTTTCCAAACGGAAATGGCATAATGTAAACATATAAGAGCAACTATAGTGATAATAATAATAATAATAATGAAGTGCTGATTATTTGTGCCAAAAAATGTTTAGGGTGAAAAAAAGGCACCTAAAAGTAACAAGGACGTTTTTGTGCATACTCAGACCTGCGAGTGGAGCATCTTTGATGAATATTTATGTAAACTTGTATTTTGTATACATTTAAAATTATATATAATTTTTTTAAAAAGTGGTGTAATACAAGCAACCATTAACTTACATTGAAATGGTTCTATTTTTGATTAAATATGTCTAAAAACTATGAAATAAAATACTAAATGTGTAAGACTGCTGTCTGGTCATTCTTATCCAAAAACCTGAAATGTGTTTCACTTAAAGTATTTTTCCTTTTTAACATTACATTAGTGTTTTTGTATTTGTAAAATCCCAGCTATCCTCCAGTTGCACTTATTCATCTGTGAGAGCGACTCTGGGCCATGTTATGTCTTTAAATAAAGTATTCATTTGCTTGAACATGAATAAATTAAAGGCTCAATGGGAATTCGATTCCATGTAACCTTATTTATGTCAAATGAGAACAGAATCATAGATATCTCAGTTAAAATGGGGCAGATTTTATTCTTTATTTTCTATATAAATAAATGAACAAACACCAGCCACATCGCAGCAACTTAATGCATTTAGGTGTGTAGATATGGTCAAGATGGCCTACTGAAGTTAAAGTTATCTTGAGCATCACGATGGGGATAAAAAGGATATTTATGTGACTTTGATTGTGGCATGGTTGTTAGTGCCAGACAGCGTGGTGTGAATATTTCAGAAACTGCTGATCTACTGGGATTTTTTTCCCACACAACCATCTCTAGGGTTTGCAGCGAATGGCCCAAAAAAGATAATATCTGGAGAGTGGCGGTTCTCTGAGAGAATGTCTAGCTAATGCCAGAGGTCAGGGGAGACTGTTTCAAGCAACTCAAATAATCACTCAATACAAGCAAAACATCTGTGAGAGCCCAACACCTTGAAGTGAAAGAGCGGAAGCAGGAGAAGACTACACTAGGTCCACTTCTGTCAGCTAAGAACTGGAAACCGAGGCCACAATTTGCAAGGACTCATCAGATGTGAATGGAGAGTTTGAAGAGTTTTTCGGCTGTAATACTTCAATGTTCAGGTCAGAATTTGGCATAAACAACATGAACTCGTGGATCTTTCTATCAGTGGTACAGGCTGCTGGTGGTGGTGTAATGGTGTGGGGGAAATTTTCTTGGTGCACACTGAACCCCTAAGTATCAGCTGAGCATTGTTTAAACACCATAGCCTACCTGAGTATAGTTGCTGACCATGTCCATTCATTTAAGATCACCCGTGTTTTAATGGCTGCTTCCAGCAGGATAACACGACATGACACGAAGCTCAAATCATCTCCAAATGGTTGCTTGAACATGACACTGTACTCAAATGGCCCCAGATCTCAATCCAAAAAAGACCTTTTGGGATGTGGTTGAAAAGGAGATTTGCATCACAGATGTGCAGCCATGTGTGTTAATATGGAACAAAATCTCTGAAGGCAAAAAGGGTCCAACCTGGTGCTAGAAAGGTGTAATTAAACAAAGTGTCTGGTAAATGTGATTGGATACAAATGATGAAAGCAAGTGAGCAAAACTGTGGAAGAATAATGTTCTGCACAAAGCTGCAAACACTTTGTAGACTGTGTAAATTAAATTAATAGACAGCCATATGCATAGAGTAGTATTTAAACTCAAAAGTCAATTTTGTGAGAGAAATAGAAATTCAGTAAAATAATATTAAAAAGCAACAACCAGCAAAAAAGATAAAATTAAGACCAATAAAATAAGTAGAAACCTCAATAAAAAAATGAGGAAAACCTAAAACAATCAGAAATGAAATGAAATGTAAATTAAGTGTGAGCCTGATATACATAAGTATGCTATTCCAGCAAGATGGAGCCTGAAAGCCTGACTGATTCAGTCGTACTCATGTAGCAGTGAGAGGGTCAAGTCTCCTTTTTGTATAAAAAGCAGTTGTAATGATTTATAAGAGCCTTTAACAAAGTCTCTTATTGATTACATGATGTTTATCATCCAGTAATCAATGTGATCAAATCTGATATGTGACATCGTAAGAAACAGAAAAATAATCACATTTTTATCTTTATTTTAGCTTTAAACCTTATTGGAATTTTGCAGTTGTATTAGGTATTTTTACGGCCTAAACCCATAACATTAACAAATAGTAATAGTTTGTAATATAAATATCTATATGTGAGCTTTATGAATGAGCCTCCACATACCCATGAAATCGCAGCGTTGAACCGGCTGCAGCACTGACAGGACTCTTATTTACTGCCCGCTGACCTGCTGGGTCACTTATTTAATCAGTTATTTTCCGCTAACGTGCCCGTGTGCACGTTACAAAACTGACCCGCCTGCTGCATGCTACTGAAATTTCAACTCTCCATGGATGCTGCAGGGTTACGAGCATGCTGCCTGCAGCGTTTGCACGAGCACTACCTATTTATTGCAGAGCAATATAAGCCTGAGCTTGAGGCAGAGTTGCTGTGGAGATTTGCATATTATATTTTCACCCTTGTTGTTGGAGTCAGCAGTGAGTGATGGAGGCAAAAACCCCCGAGCTGCACAGGCCGGGCCAAGAACAGGGAACAAGCCTCTGCTAATTTCCTGGCGAAAAATTCATAATTAACACGTTTGATGTAGAGGCTGCAGTTGTCAAGGTAACTGATGACACTGCATTATTACTTGGCGCTTCTGCACCCTCCATCCTCCCTCTTTCCTCCCATTCATCAAGCAGCCATTGAACAGCTCTTAGCAGGGAGGAATGGGGAGGGTAACCCCAGCTAAACTCATATCAAGCGCGTATTTATTCACAGAAGCAAGTTCAGGCACCTTTATTAGTCTGGTATTAATCTCGTAAAGTCAATTACCATAATAGATGATTATGAATTACAATGGGGAGTGCAGGGCCAGGTAAACTATGAATAATAATTGCACATCACAGGGCTGCACAATTTATTTTCTTTAAAAGGCTCACTTCACTCACATTATAAAAACCTGTGCTCTCACTTACCTCTAACCTCCACATTCAAAGCGTGCAGACAGCCATGGGTATTCTGAGAGTAGAATTACTTTAAATACTTGGTGCCGGTGCTTTTTATACAGGCTGTTTCTTATAGTTGCAGTGAAAACTCGTTTAATGTGAAGGGCAGGCCTTTAAAAATATGATGATGTTTTATAAGTGTATTATTCCAATGTATTTTACAGATGTAAGTGCTTGATAGTATTTACATTTTATGCACATTTGTTTCCAGGTAGATCTAATTAACTTAATTTTAGGCTGTTTGCACACTCATTGCACATTGCTTTGAAGCTGATGGTTGGTCTCTAGTCGACATTGCCACCAATTGTGATGAGAAGTGGGCGGGTCCTGAAATAAACTTTGCTTACCTTCAACATGAATAACGATGCAACTACCAATGACAATGCAAAATACCACTGACTGAATAATGACTTGGTAGTAAATATGTTAGAGGCATGCCTAAGCATCTAGCGCATGGAAAGTCGTAGTGATGTGCTATGAGTGAATCACTTCCTGGAAGCAATAACCACTGTGACATAAGGTGGGAGGGAGTTCTTAAAGCAGTTGGAATGAAGAATACTTGTAATTAGGGATGGGAATTTATAGGAATTTAGCAATTATTAATATCACTTATCGATTTGATTCCTTATCAACTCTCTTACTGATTCTCATTGGCTCTGCTTTGAGTCGCCATCATCAGTAAGCAGCATATCAGAGACATTACATTCCTGCAAATTAATTCCATGTTTGTGCATGTTAGAGGTATTTCCTCTTTGTTGCGATGAGTGTTGGGGTCCTTACTCAAGGAAAGTGATGTATTATAATTACACAAACATACGTTCCTATAAGTAATACAGTACATTACTTAATTAATTCCAGGAGACAGTAACTCGTTATATTACTCATTACATTAACTTTCTTTGTAAAATGACCTGAAACAAATTGTCTTGTAATTACTATTTAACAATATAAACCTATAGACTACACTCCCACACGACACACAAATCCCCATCCTAGAGGAGACACATATGATCTTTCTCTTAGCATTTAGGTATGAACACAAAGTCGACAGCACAGAGCACAGATAGAAAACCAGCACAGAGACTTTGAAGCGATCGTCACGGTGATTCTACAATAGAAACATGAACAGGTAGAAACAGAAGCTGCAGCCTGACTGCTCATCGCTGCTTTTGTTACCTGTTGAAGTTCAGGGTCTGACTGCTGGGTTGTGGTCAGCATTCACTCAGCTTTAACATCACTTGGCTCATGGCTAGCTTAGCATTAGCATGCTGTCTGTGCAGATGCTTGCAAAGAGCTGAAGTTGTGTTAGCATCATAAAGCTGTTGTTTTTGTTCTGGATCCAGTTTGCACTTTACCATTGTGCTTTTATCCTGTTGTGCAATAAAAATAAAAGTAACGTCCATATCCAGACTACGCCACTATTTTCCTCCTCCAGTACATGAACTAAAATCAGCCAATTGCAACCACAAGTGGAATCAATCAGCAGGCAGACTAACAATTCAAAGGAATTGGATTACTGGCAACTGGTTCTTTACAAGAACTCGCTCTCTATTCCTATCCCTACCTGTGATTGACATATGACCTGCAACCAAATATGCTAAAGGCAACCAGAGACCTCAGTTTTAAAGTGTGCTCCAGTTACCAGGTAATCTTCCAACTTGCAGTACTTTAGATATAACATAATGTCATATGGCATTCTTCACTCTCATTGGTAGTCGCTTCAGTCACTCAGCTGGAAGTTGAGAAAAGCTTATCTCGAGTTCTGCCAGCTTCCCAAAGCCAGCAGTTAATTACGTCCTGGAATGTCATTCACTTTCTGTGGTCTCTGGTCACTGCCTTTCTTGTGTGAATAAATAAAACATTAAATGAATTTCCATGCTCTGTTTTCATACAGGTGAGTTGTGATATGCCTGCAGTGCTACGCTCTACAAGCATATATACAAACATACATATGCTATGATCGTTATAATATAATGTTAACTGTTAGAAGGGCTGAAAGTTCATCAATGCTTTGGAACCTCATTTCAACCAGTCACACCATTAGAAGTCAGCGCATTAATATGCTGCTACAATGGTCCATGCTTTAGTTAATGTGCTTGTAGTAGGAACTCATAAGATTGGCTGATCATTTCCCCTAACTTAGAAATGTAATTGTGCGCAAGCCCCTCATTCTCCAATCGATCACTTGACCGTTGACACAGCAGACCAAGCAACTAAAAAACAGTAAATTCTATTAGCCCTGTTAGCACTTAGGAGCTAACGGTTAATAATTAAGGCTTGTGCAAGCAATGATTAGACCTGTGTACATAAATACATTTAGTCAGATTAAAAACACAAGACATTCATGTTTCGGGTAAGGAGGTTAATGGTTTACAGTGTTTGTATTAATAAGAACTGTTTGTATTAATATTTTAATGTGTTGCTACACTGTTGGTTATTGCATTATTACCTACAGTTGCTGTAAGTCTTAATAGATTTACAAGTGTTCCATTCTAACTTAGAATAAATTAAACCTGTGCTACCATGTGACTCAGATATTAACAAGCCTATGACACAGTCATGTTTCCAGTAAAGCCTTTTAGTTAAGCTACATCAATGGTTACGTTAACTGTAAACAGCAGCGGGTGGTGGAATTTACCTTTTGGAACCCAGTCAGCCAATGAAAACAGAGTATAAGAACTCAGAACATTAATATGTTGCTACATTAACGACCAGCGCATTAATATTTACATTAACTGTAAGTAGTCACAGGTGCGCGTGTACCAGGAACTTACCGACAATTTCGAACAGGACACAGCCAATCAGATGTAGGCATCCGCTCCAGGATTGGTCGATCATTTGCAGTACTTTAGAAAGGCGAACGTGGGCTAGTGCCATATTGTCCAATCAATGAGTTGGGCGCAGAGAGCAGCGGACCTCTGTGAGAGCAGTTTTTGTCAGAGAGGCAGAGACGCCGAAGCAGCATCAGCGCCGGGCGTACGTGGAACCTTGGAGCATCACTGGGGAGAGCGCACACATCCACCACAAAGAGCAGGCTGAAATAACGCGACGACACTTGAACGATTATTTTATAAACGCGTCCTCTTACAGATTTTTTATTTTTATTCTCTTTGTGTTGGTTTTATTTTCATTCTTATACTGGAGGAGGCGAAAAAAAGACCGAGCGAAGCTTCACTGCGGCTAATCAATTTCCTTTTTCCAGACCTGGGAATTACAATGAAACATGTAGGTGACACATTTCCATTCACTATCCGCGAATCACAATAGGGATCCCAGCGGAGGCGACAAAGAAGAAAGCAGGTAAAAAATCTATTTCATTCTGAGCACTGCTGCTTTGAGAGGCATGAAAATTGTGAACTGGAGTGGCATGCGATGCTTTTAATCATGCGTAACTTCAAAGCTGTAGTCACATTTTGGCTTTGCGAGTGTCGGAGTTTACATTATGGCATCTTCAACCCTCAATTTGTTTTTGTTTTTTTATTGTTGTAAAATACGATTAAAATGAACTTAAAAGGCATCAGCAGTGCCACATTTTCCCTACTAGGGCGCATGTGTGGCATTGCAATCTTTGCGCTTCATTGGAGAGCCTGTGTTTATTTACTGATGGGGACAAAACTGCATTTTACTTCAATTCACACGTTGCTGTGCACACTGTTATTTTTTCCTCTCTCTTCAAAGGGGAAAATGGTGACGGGTGCCGCATCTATAGGATCAGCACCCTCCTCTCCGTGGAGCCCCTGCGTAAAAGAAAAATCAGGTATTTGCCCTCTTTATTGTGTCGGTACTGCAGTGTGGTAGACAGGCGAACAGGTTTTTATCATGAGGCTCGTCTGCAGCCATACATGCATACAATGCAGGAACGCCTCAGCATAATGCAACAAAACCCTCCCATTTTGTGTCTTACTGTGATGCCCTGAATGCAGCTGCAGCATCAGCCATACATGGAGACACTAGCTGCATAAAAAGAGAGATGATTGTGTGCTTTTTGTCTGCATCTGTGACTACATTATAAGGGGGGAAAGAGGGCTCGAACACACATGCATGACTGGATAAAATATTGCAGAAATCCTGCAAACTAACTGCCCTTCTCCGCGCTGCACAGGTGTTGAGTAGCATTCACCTAACTTAGTGTGTGCCTGTGTGAATCTGCGATGGGCATGCATGCGTGTAGGTGTCTGTGTAGGTGCATGTTTGTGGATGATATCACCTTGCATATATATGGTTGCAGGGCCATGTGTGTGGTTGAGGATGTGTTTTAACCAGGATTTTTTAGAGCTGCACACCTACACCTGCCTCATCGGGTTACTGAAACCGAGGGTACATTAGAGAAGAGCTTCCCCTACCTCCATTATTTACGCACTTAGATTTGGCCTGTTGGGCCACATTAAAATAGTGGTGTGATACTTCACCAGCAGCAGAGTGACTAATTGAAACTTCAAATTAAATCCAGCCTGAAAACACTTTACATATATAAAACAGAAAGAAAAAGGCTTTTGGCAGTACACCCTGCATTTCTAACCTCTTTGTTCTGTCATTACAGTATAATTGTAAACAATGTCACATCTGCATATCAAATGTCACTATTTTTGGAATCATTAATTATCATTTAGGACCATCTTGTTATGAGGCCACCATGCTATAATGCTACCATCCCCTTTGACTTACCATCCAAGTCAAAGGTGTGGCCTGAGGGCCTGAACTGGCCTAGAAAACGTGTCCAATGTGGCTAACTTAATGGATTAACAAAGTGTGAAACTTGCTGTGAAGTCAGTAATTGCTTCAGGTTTTCATTAAAATGCACAGCTGTCCATCAAGCGATGATGATGCTAACTTTATTACACAGGAGTGAACACGTATGAGAAGTTAAAAGTATGTGGATCTCGAAGAAAGAATATGCTTTTGTTATACAAATTCTACATGTAAAAATGTTGTATTTTTTTTCCACTGTGATCTCTGAGGTGTAATGTGCGTATGAATCAGAGTTTCAAATCTTGAACCAAGCCAAACAGCTACAAGATTACAATAAAACAGATTTAATTTGGATGAAAAAATAAAGGAAAAACAGGGCAGAGGCACAAGACTGAGTACATAATGGCTTAAAACAGTGAAGGAACTACTCATCCCATAATGCAAATCCCAGATTCCACAGCAGACAATTTCCAACCTTCTCAAAGTGAATACTTCTATATATATTTAGCTTGTATTATATGAATGTGTAATAAAGCATTGCCTTAGTTATTGTACAGTTACTGCTCACAGTTTCTGAAGTTCTTTCACTAAGCAACCTGACATTTGCAGGTTTATACATTTCCATGGTAACTGCAACCTCCACCAACCGGAGACGTCGCTGTTTCAGTTTAGGATTGCAGGCAGAGTAGTCTGTTTTTTTTTTTCTTGCACTGGATTGCTAATAAAATGTGTTTTTGCTAAAACGAGGTTGAGTCTGGAGGTTGTTTCTGCAGAAGCAAATAACGTTGCTCATAGTAAGTCTACTTTGGATTGTTGCCACGTTGTGGCTCATAATCAAACCAATTATATGCATCCATAATCTGCCAGTGAGGCACAAACTAGCATTTGTTCAAGGGATTTAAAGTCAGCCATTGTCTCTGCAACAGATGGTCCACTTATCTTGGGTGGCACCTTAAATATTATAGTACTGAATATAAACTGGAAAAGTGCAGCTGAGGGTTGTTATATAAGTTTTCACCAAGTGTCACTGAAATCCACTTAATAAGACACTTTTAAAAATGAATAAAGAAATAAAAATTTAGTTTTACTAGAGCAGTTATCGTAGCTACAACCAATCACTAACGCTAACAAGGTGATATTCATGAGATAGTAGCAGCGATATAATGAAATTCAGACACTTTCAGCAATGAGGGGTGAGATACCTGCTTCATTTTTTCTTAGACTTATTGTCATATTGAGGGTGATAGCGTGTGGTGTAAAAGATTTCCTGTATCTGTCCATGTGGCAGCAGCACGGAATCAGCCTGTTGGATAAACTGCCCCGCTGCTTGTCCAGTAAATGGTACAGAGGGATGAAAGTAGGAGAACATGCCTCAGTGTCTCGCTGGGGAAAAGAGAAGCGGTAGATCAACAGATTAATGGGTACAGGTCTGTCGTAGTAAACGGAGAGCTGAGTGTACTGGTTGATTTACTGCTTCATGCTAACCTCACCTTCGACCACACACTGTGGGTGGTGACTGAAAGAATGAATTCATGGATACGAGCAGCAGAAATCAGCTTTCTCTGAACGATGTCTGGGCTCTGTGTTAGAGATAGCACGAGGGGCTCAGAGTACAGTCGCTACTCCTCTGCATCAAAAGAAGCCAGCTGAGGTGGTTCAGCATCTGATTAAGATGCCTCTTGGACAGCTCCTGAGGTGTTTCTGTCCAGCTGGAAGAAGATCCCGGGAAGACCACACTGAAAGGATTATTCTTTTTAGAATAATAATATTTTTTATTATAGTCCAGGTGATTGTTCTTTTGTGGGTGCCAAAATTTCTCATTAACAGGAAAACCCTAATCTTTAAATCCAGATGTTTCTAGCAACCTGTCTTAACATCTGAATTAATGTTTCTGAGATGTTTGAATATATTTTTCAGAAAACTATTGAACAGAAGTTGAATTATTAAACCAGGATACGTGACGCTTATATAGACTGAAAAATTGTTTCTGTTTCTGCTTCCTTGCAATCAGCTCTTTTACACCAACATGTTGTATTAACAGGGGGTAAAAACCCCACGAGAGATCACTGTGTACACCCACAGTGGCCTCGGTGGAGCTGACTGCAGTGTAGCTACAGGACACGTTGCGTCTGAGTAAGGGGCTGCAGATATAGATGTGAATAACCCCACAGCTTTCAAGCTGCATGTATACCTATACACGCCTACCTGCCTCTGAGTGAAACCAACATGCTCCCGCCCACTCTCTGCGAGCTGTTGAAGGGCATTCTGGGAAAAGCAGGGAATCACAGATTGAAGTGGAAGCTGGGGAAAACGTGGGGATAGCAGCCTGATGTCAAAATAGTTACACATCACAGAGGGATGATATAAGAGTTTGAGACTATCAGAGGGAGGGTGTTCGTCAAAATGTGGTTTATTTTGGGCAGAGTGGCAGAGTTTAATGTCATAAAAGGCTTTAAGTTACTGTCCTTTGTCGCATGGCTGTTGACTTCAGTGTGCTCGTGCACGTTGGGTCCGGCAGCACGTTCCAAGTGTAGTGGAGGAGGTGGATCGTCTGCAGCTTCGCCATTAATCACGGTTGTTTCATGAGTCAGCGGTGATTAATCTGGTTGATGGTGGTCATGCCTTCAGTGGCCCCCTCCTCAGAGGGGGATGGTTGACCTTGAGCCCAACCCCGGATGTTGGGGGATTTCACCGGCAGCTTGTGTGCAGTCTCAGGTGTTCACGTCATCACCGGAGACGTGGGTACAAATGACTGATGGTATTCTGAGCTTGCAGCAACCTTCGGGAAGGAACAAGTTCTTTTGTGCTCTGCAGTGACTCGACCGGATCCAACACCTGTAGGTGTATTTTTAAAAGGATGATCTCAAGTTGAGCACACTCATATCAAAACATGTGCTATTTAAACCCAAAGATTTATTATACATTTTTAAATTTTGACTTTTTTTATTAGATTTATTTGTATTTTCCCTTTAGTTTCAGTTCATTTTAAGAGGAGGTATGCTCATTTAATTTAGGTTTTATTGTTTTATTTATAAGACAAAAGACTAAAACTTGAATGTTACACAATAACATTTTAGTTAGTCTACTGATTATTTTTATTTTAGTTAGCTAAAATTAGTTTAAACTAGTGCTGTGGGGCTGCATGGCGTCAACGCGTTAGCACGGTTAGCTTGTTAGCGCAGTTAGCGCGTTAGCAGCCCCTCACACGGGGCGATCCACGCTAACTCGCTAACGGAGACTTGCTGCTTTAATGCGGTTATGGCGTTAACGTCATTTTAACGAGATTAACGCTGACAGCGCTAGTTTAAACACATATTTTTAGTTTTAAGTTGAGTGATATTTAACTATATCGTTCTTGGCTATTGCATATTTCATATAATACTCTTCATTAGTTTTATCTGAAAAAAATGGTGCAAAGCAGACGTCTTAATTAACAGTGTGAACGCTGACATGTGTCTGACCTGGTTGGGCTCAGTGCTGGCTGATCCCGTTTCAGCTGGGACCGACACTGGAGCAGACTCAGTGTCTGCGGAGGTTATTTGGAGTCAGTCGCATCCCTTATGCAATGGCAAAGTAGAACAAAGCCTGTTATTCACACTTTGATGGATTTAAGTGACTTTCTGGGGTTTTTTTTCTAATATTTTTAGATGAGATAACTAATGGATGAAAGCTGCAGAGCTTCAGAGTGTATGCACCTTATTTTCATCTGGCATATTGTCCTTGCATGAGTGGCTCAAGGTTTCTGTGAATTAGAGTAACTGCCTCCAACATAATAGATCGTGGTGAGATGCTAGTGGCTGGACTGTAAATCAGATTCAGTGAATCACAGACATTATCAATCTTCCACTAAATGAAATACCACATTTCCTCAAATAAAGACCCGTAGTCAGTTAAAAGCTGGGTCGCTGATAATGGCCAAAGGTGTGAGCGACTTTAACAGATTTCCCGAGCCCATTACAGGCTGGGAAATAAAACTATACAACCCAGCTGTTGTTGTTGGAGAGGGTATGCTTGAAAAGTAGAGCTGGTGCACTCTGGTGGTTTGACGGTAATCGACGGGAATATGCAAAGCTTCAGTGGGCAGAGTGGAGTCCTCTGACAAAATCACCTTACGCATTAAAGATAATGTCTGTGCTGCGATATCAGCTATACTAATGAGTAAAATGAGCACTCAGAGTGAAAGTTAGAAGACATCCAAGGTTATGCCCATAATCCTTTCCCAACATTTTGAGGCTGCCACAGTTATAATTGGCTAGTGTAGACATATCAGACACACACAGTCAGGATGGAGTTATGAAAAAGTGTGAATTCATTATTATAAAGTGGAGATTTTAGGTCATATTATCCATTTCCATTTGACAGTGTGTGGTTCATTTAATATTCCCCTACATCAAAAGAACTGAGAAGGTCTCCATGATATTTACCGTCTAATACAGTTTGTGTTTTTGTGTGGGAGAATATGACTTTGTTCTAAATTAAGCAGTTGTTGTCAACAAAGAGACTTTGTTGCTAGATTTAATGAGGTTTCTGATGTCCTCTGTAATCGACGTGTAAACGCATTTCCTGGAAAAATGTCTCATTTTGCAGACAGTAACAGGAAACTGAAAAAAACATGGATAAAATACTATAAGTTGAAATTATTTTCTTAACTTATTAAGCTTTAACAGCCTCTCTTTGTTATTTACAGGAGCTATGCCCACGATAATGAAGAGTTATTTAAAATATATTTGTTTATAGGCTTTGATGTTATTGTAATTGCACTTCAGATCACTAGATTATGTTTTGCAGTGATCTATGGATTACAAGCTGAAAGTACCCTGCAGAAAAAGCTTTTGTGTTTATGCACAATATTTAAAACATCAAATATCCATAAAAATGTTTTTTTAATTGATTTAAACAGCACTGTATATTCATTTTAATTGTTGTTGATAAAAGTATTACAGAGTGACCAGGGCATCTATATTTTGGTGTTAATACAGTATGAGCATACTGTAATTCAAACATACCTTGTTTGTAAAAAGTAACACATGACAATTGTCTTGTTTGTATAATTTGTGGTTGTCAAAAAAATTGTTGAAAACCAAAATTAATAAATCATAGGTAAAGGAATCAGTGTGTCTATAATACAAGCAAAAGGAGCCATTAAAAGATTCTGTGATACTGAAGAATTAGTCCATGCATTTATTACTCCTACAGTGGACCGTTGTAATTCATTATGTAAAAAACAAACTCCTAAAAACTCCTTGAAAACCCTTCAGTTAATCCAGAATATAAGGTCTTGAATCCCCCATCTCATCTTACCTCTACCTTATCTCTTTTTGATACAATATGGGAATAATTGGCTCCAATAGCTAATTTCGCTTGGTTGCTTGGGGGTTAACCACAGTGCCTTCCACACACACAGAAACTCTCAAATTATATCCATGTATTGACTTTCTCTGGTATCTTCCCACAACATCGGGTCTGAGACTCTTGGCAGAAGTGATTGTTGTTGCAGAGTGTCTGTTGACTTGTTTTGTCAGAGCTGCTTGCCAGTGTCACTGTTTGAGCTGCTCAAACTGAAATTATTTACCAAGAGGTTAGTCATCGCACTCAGGCCTCGAGTTGTGTACGACTGGCTAAATGAGAACTGAAAAAGCCAGTCGCTGCGCCGACACCTTTCAGTTGGCTGTGAGGGAGGTGCAGCTCCGTGCGGCCATTTTTCAAAAGAATTTTATTTATTTATTTTTTCACCAAGTCCTATCCATCACCTTCAGCAGATGGGCGTGTGTGGCAAACATCCCACTGCTGCATGTACGTGACAGCAAAACATTATGTTTAATTTACGCCTTCTGAAACCGTCGCAGCAAAAACTGCGCCTCTGTTCCCATGGCGCGGGAATGGAGATCGTCGAGATCCAACTGACTAATTATGCTCCATAATCTTTTGAGGAAAATATTCAGAGCGGTTTCGCAGGTCTGCAGCTTTGGGAGTAACAAGCGGATAAATCTGAGAGATATCTGTGAGATGTCTCACTATTCTCCTCATTCACAGTGGCTGTCACTGTCTGCTTCACAGTTATGAGGAGAGCATATGGTGCAATAAACTGAGTGCATCATGTAAAAAAGAACTTTTGTATACAGCATCCCATAATAATAACTATTATACTTTTATTATTATTATTATTATTATTAATAATAATAATAATAATAACAGTTTAATATCCCTTATAATTATATTTAAATATTATAATTAATTATATATCCTTAAAATTAATATTATCAAGCAACATTCTTCTATTTTTTCCTATGAGGTGGCTTTAAAATCAAAAGGTACTTATAGATGAGCAACAACAGGTACGTCTTATGCCTCTGAAATCAGATATGATTTTATCATGTTGCCTAGCAACCACCTACCATTGGGCTAAAATGACCCATTTGCAGCCTTCGAGCACCTATAACACCTTGTAAAACCATCGTAGCCAATTTCAGTTTTACAAAATAAAAACTTTAAAACTTGAATTGTGCATGATATAGTATGCGAGTGAAGCCTGTCACTGCTAGTGGCAACAAAAAACCAGACCATGAGCGTAGCTAGGTGTCTACAACGCCGGTACCATAATAAAGCTATACCAAAATCTGAGGGAATCAGGATACATACCAGGCGTGGATAGGCTGTGGAGGTTGATAGAATAGAATAGCTCTTAAAAATGGAGAAACTGCCAAAAATCCAAAGGGAAGAGGAACACAGTAATAACAACTTGTACTACAGTGTTGCTAGCCTGGATGCTTGAGGAGACCTCGGGCCAAAGCAAAGACAAAGAGGGCTGAATAGATCATTTCAGCCTTGTACAGAAATGGTGTTATGCAAGCCCGTGGTAGATTGACTACCAGGGCAGCCATGCCCATCACGCCAAACCAAATGGTGACTGTGTGTGTGATGGTACAAATAGTCTTGGTACTCTATGAGGGTGTGTACTCATTGGGAGCTAAGATCCTACTGGAAAAAGTAACTCTTAAGGACAGGAGGAGTCCAGAGAGGATCTGAAAGACAAGTCAAGTCGTGCTTGAGGAGGTTGATCCCTGAAAGCTAGAAGCTAAAGAGAAGGTGAAGCAAATATTCTGGGAAACTAATAAGGACATGTACGAACTGAAAAGCTGACATCAAGGTACTGGAAGAAATAACTTATTACAAATACCTTACATCTAGCAACCACCTAACAAATATACAGATCCAACAATACTGGGCATACGCTAATCTAAATGAAACATATTGGAATGCAAAAATCAGAACACATTTAATAATAAAAATAAGATGATTTCTAAAATAGGATAAATTCCAATCAAAAATCTGAATGTAGTAAAATTAAGTGTGTCATTCAAGTAAAATAGCTCAATAAATTCAGTAAAGCAAAATAGAATAAATAAAAGTAAAAATTCCTAAAATGTTCTTCGTCATAGACTAAACAATTAATCAGTTAATCAAGAAAACAACAGGAATATTATTTCCATCTACATCTCATTTGGTTTATTCAGCATTAACTACTCAAAAAGGCAGGATTTTATGTCTGCTGCATTGATTTTGTCTCTTGCAGGACCTTCGCTTGATAAGCATGCAATGCATTTTTCAAGGTTCTGTTGGAATTAATCCAAATACTGTGCAAAAAAGAGAAAAGGGAAATGCTATATGGCTCTAAAGGCTTATCCAACAGGTGCTCTAACACCAGCTACGAATTTAAAACATGTAAAAAATAAATGTATACCTCAAGCAATTTAGCAAGCAAGACAGACCAACATGTATCAAGTCTTTATCAGCGTCTCAGGCCCTGATGAAAATCGTTTATCCTAGATGGAGTGCCTCAGAAACTCCCAAACACTGTGAGCTAGTCCCTTCATGTTAGGAAGTGGCATTTTCATGGTGTGTGTCCTGAGGAACTGGGGCACGAAGATACACAACGACTCTGTGAAAGTAGGCCAGATGGACCACAGTGAATGAACAGGATTTGTGTTCCTGTGCAGAACTTTAGAAATGAATGAATTTCACCAAATATCACTTAAAGTGATACAAAGGAAATCATTTAGACTTTATGATTCATAGATCAGGTTTTCCTAATGCTAAAATGTATCTTTGTGGAGTGACTGACACACATGTAGGCTTGATTGATTGTTCCACATATAGTTATCACAATAAGTCCATGTCCCCTTACCTAAATGGACGCAATGCATTTCCTGTTATTTATGTTTTTTACTCCTCTTACATGCTGCGGCACAGGAAGAGAGAAACACTTCTCTTTGTAACAACCGTGAGGAGAATAAAATATTTAAAAGTGTGGAAACACGTCTCTAGAGTCAGTGCTGACAGTGTTTTGCATGTAAATATGGAAACGCAAATGTCCATAAGACAGAGAGAAACACAGTTTTTCACCAGTTCATCTCTCTGCGCCAGGTGTGCTAGTCATTATAGCAGCATAAGCCCACACACAGAGGCGACTTAATTATATATAAATGGCTTAATGATTGTAAGTATCTATTAGGCAGCTGATTGTTTAGCTGTAGGAACTGTCAGTCACAAGTTCCTGTTCAGAGCAGGGGTGGATTTAGTGATTAGCTTTTAATTTAATGCAGTTCTGTTGAAGTTTGTTGCTCAAGAATGTTAATTTATATACAGCACGTATGAGAAATGCAATCAATATAGATTGCATTTTTCCTCTTAAAAAATATAGAATAATGAAAAGTAAAGTTCTGATAAGCCCGGTGAGACTTTTCCATTGCTAGTTTGTAAAGTGACGTTTAAATGTTTGGCTGCTCTTGTCTGAGGGGGAGTTGATCCGGTCATAGAGAAGTTTTAGGATACTTGAATGTATAACACGCCCACAACGAAGATGCATTTGGAAACTGAGTCATGATCATCACAGCCTTTGGTCGGGTGTTTCCGAACTCAAGGACTCTCTAAATGCAGCGCTTTAGTCACGGTAGTTTTGCAAAAAGAATTGGATAACAGTGCAGCTGGGCTAACAGTCGCACTACAAAGGCTGAAGTTTCAGACAAAAAACAAAAGTGACAGCGGTTTTCAGCAGTTCTCGGCAATTTTCACATCATCCGTACAGGCATGTTTTCTTCTTGGAAATGAAGCTGTGAGCTGTAGTTTGTAATAAGCAATACATTTCCTGATTGTAATAGCGTGTGCTAATAGTGCTAATAGTGTGTTCTTTTACAGTTCAAAATGGTTCCTTCCTTCAGCTCATCCTCTAAAACTCCAAGTTTTAGCTCCTCCCCTTTAAGCCAGCTGTCTTCTGATAGGATGCCCCTCATAAACAGCAGGTAGAGCTGTGTGTGGAGTGTTTGAAGCTGATTCCTGGAGTCAAATGCGAGAAGTTAATAAAGTTTCATTAAAGCTATGTGCTGCCCGAGTTATCGACCCGAGTGTGCTCTGTTTGTATTTTCCAGGTCTAAATATGCTTTGTTAAACTGTGTTGTAGTGGATCAGCCCACCAAACACCAGATTACTCAGCTCTGAAATAAATCATTATAACATTATGTTGTGTCATTGCGATGAGAGTTAATGGAAGCATGAGTCTCTCATAATACTCCCGACTCCGTGTTATCATCTGAAAACTAGGCTACATTAATGGATTTTATTTTTAAACCAGTTTTATTCCACTGCTGCATCACAAGGGCAGTGCACTGACCTTTATGGCCCGAGTTCACTGCAGCGACGGCTCTGCCAGCTTCGCCCCGGCCCACATTGCGATACTGAGCCATATTGCTCCTGTTTCTGCTGCTGCATGCCCTCATGCACTGGAACTTTTCCCATCAGGCTTCAGAGAGACGGAAGTGTAGTGAATGGTGGGAGGAAAGGGAGAAGAATGGGGGGGGAGGCAGAGGAGTTAAAGGGAGATGGTGTAAAAAAGGGAACGAGAATGATGTGAAACTAGTGAAGATGGATGGGAGAAGAGGAGGGAGGAGGAGGTGGAGGAAAAAGACAGTGAATGAGAAAAAGGAGTCATATATATATATAAAAAAAACTCCTGAGAGATGACAGCCAACCGACATGGTTGATACAGACGCAAGTCAGCGGAATTGACTGAAACCGTTGCAGAAAACACACACAAAAAAGAAGATCCGGATAATAACAGGAACAAAAGTCGTTATTTTTCTTCTTCTTCTTGTCCTCTTGTTTTTTTTTTCTTTTTCTTGCTTCTCTCTTTTCAATGCTGCAGTGCTATTCTGAGAGAGATGCTTCAGCCCACGCACTGCCGGAGAGGGAGGGAGTGAATGGATGGAGGGATGAAGAGGAGAGATGGAGTGTGTGCACATGTGTGTGTTATGGGGAGGTGGAGCGGGGGTCTGCTGCACTAACTCGTTGCCTGTCAGGGAGCGTCTGTGTCTTTAAAGCTTGTGTGTTTTTGCAAAGAAGGAAGTCAGGCAGGCATGAAGCAGCGGGACAGACATACAGGGACATATACACACATACTGTAAGCTGGAGGCAGATGCAGCCATCAGTGCTTAAGTATTTGTGTGTGTTGATACATAACACAAAATGATATGCTTATAACTATCGCTGTCTCACAGCAGTTCATGAAATTCCCACAACTTTCAATCTATTGATTTCTGTTTCTGGATGCAGGTTTTCCATGATTTCCGTATTCTTGGATCTGTTTTTTTATCTGATCGATCTCAGCATGGTGGCTCAGCGGTTATCACTGTTGCCTCACAGCAGGCGGGCCCTGCTTTCAAACCTAACCGTGGCTCGTTTTCTTGCCTGGGTTTTTGCTAATTTTTTGCCACTGCAGGAAATCAGGGCAGGAATGTTTGAAGGAACAGCCCTTGTAATTGGTTCTTGGAGCCTGTGTGCAGTGTGTGAGCCACCAGATGGATGCCCCAGTCCCCACTGACATGCTCGTTTAGCTCATCCTATAACATAAGTACCAAAATAAGTGAATTCAGTTGTTTCAAGAGGGCTCTTGGGTTGTTTGACTTCGGATGAAGTGATATTTTACAACAGCTTTGATTAAGACGTCTGATCCAAGCATGTTAGAACAACAACTGAGGGAACATTGGTTACATATCATAACCTCAGGTTCTGTAAATAGATGATGGTTTCAGGCTGTAGGGATGCTATCTATCTAAATCTATTCTTCTGTCCTGTTAATTTATTCTCTTATTACTTGCTTCAAACTTGAGATTAGTTAACTCAGCTCCCTGCTCCACATTATGCTGTTTTAGGCTAACAAACTAAATACCAAAGCATTTTTTTCAGGGCTGCTCAGAAGGTAAATGTTCTCCTACAGGCCTGGTTTCTGCAGTCAGAACACACAGAAAGCTGCAGGTATCTAAAACAGCTCACAGTATCCTTTGGCAAAACGATGCTCATGACAGAGTTTGGGCCAAGTGGCTAATATCAGTGTTTAAAATGACAGCCAGTAGCAAATACTGTCAGGTTTGTTTTGTTTGGGTTGTTTTTTTGTTGCAGGAGCAGATGAACCATCAATATAAAGTGTGGTGCTTGCATGTCTTTGCTCTATTTTGCACATTTAGCCAGCACGAAATTGATGTGGCACCAAAGTTTAACATCAGCAGGTTAAATGTCATCTCATTTCCTGATTTTTGTCCAGAAAACATCCAACTGATATCTTACTGCAGCTCTGATATGATCACTTTCAACAATTGTCCATGTACAGTTGCATCATAGGGACTCTGAAAGATGGCCTGAATGCATCCTGTAAAGATTCAAAAGGAAAATACAAATGCCTGGATTCATTTTTTAAAATAAATTTTGGCTGTATGAGAATGACTTTGTTCTCCTATGAGGGCTGGACACCTCACATCATAAGTGCTCCATATGTGCCTACTGAACTATAGGTTATCTGGTTCATGGTAAATGAAGCACAATATGGCCGAGAGTCGACAGACTGGCACCACGTCTCTGAATGTTTGCATCACTCAGGGAGGCATTACTCATACATTTAGGTTTTGTAACACAGGGTGCTTAAAATAACTGCATTTTGAAGTACATTTTCCTCAGGATTACAGCAGTTGGCATGAATTACTGTAGATAATGTTTATTGAAATTACTGAATTTCCCGGAGGAACCCACCCGAGGGATTAATAACGTTTCATCTAATCTATTGGAAAAGATTAGAGTAGAATATTAAAGATTCTGATAGATTATTATACTACTTTACTAAAACTAAATTCTAAATCGAAGGTAAACTTCACTACTTCATATTAATGCCAAACCAGTTACACTTGACGGTACTTTTCTCTTGTATTTATGAGTCTAATATCGATGTACAATTGTTTCCCATAATTCACTGCATGAAGGAAATAAAGGAGCCACTGAAAGGCGCTTAAAACAGCAAGATTAATTAAAAACATTGCCTTTGAAAGTCAGAAATCATTCCCTGCTAGCACAATACAATAGGGATGGAGTCCCTTGTTAGAGAATCACATTCTATCTAATAACGTTTATATCGCAGCTTCAGTTTATTTCAAATCTTAAAAGATAAAAATTTGGGGGATAATTTAGCAAACCGGCATCCTGATAGGAATTTAAAGCTTAAGCTGCAGGTGATGTTCCTCCCTGCTTCCTGTCATATCACCCACTGCTGCTAAACAGTGCACTGCATCCACATAGAAACCATTATATAAATTATACATACTGCATATTTTAGTGTGCAGGATGTAAATGGGACACAGCTGTACTACACCATCCACTATGTTAGTATTCTGGCGCGCACTCTTGGCAGGGAGGCAGCGCTGCAGGTATACAGGCAGCAGGACAAATCCATACATGTGTGCACCACACACAGCAAGACGAATGGCCGAGATCAGCAGGAGGACAGGAAAAGCAGGGAGACCAGCAGGGGTCTATGCAGATGGACAGATTCGCACACAGAGGCAGGTAAAACAAGAGCAGCTCGGGCACATACAGGAAGATAGGAAGACACGGTGGGCAGAGAGGTCGCCGCGTGGCTGGAAGATGGAACAAAGGTCCTAATTTTTTAATAGCGTGTGTGTTTGGCTGCTTTAATGCCGCTCTGATTTCCTGTTTGGAATCGTTTATCTGCCGTGTATTGTAGGAAATGTTTCATTAGGAGGTTTAAACAGGGCACACAGGAGATTTTGGAGCCATTTCCTTATGTTGCATTATATTCCTGACCGCTCTTTCACTGCAAATTTGACCCTTAATCACAGATTAATGCACAATAACAAGCAGCATATCCTTTGATAAACACACTCGCAATGAATTTAAAATCCCCTCACTTTGACTTCCCGGAGAAGAGCGCAGTGTTAACCCCGCCATGTTAATCCATGAAGTCTGGACATCTTTATTTGTGCGCACATTTTCACAGATTTTGATTTTTTATTATTGAATTAATACTCTTACTGCCTAGAAAGCCAGTGGAAGTCAAACCATTTGTCAGCGGGGGCTTCTTAATTACAACATCTGAGGAAGCGGGTCGGAAAAGCCCCCGGAGGGTCGAGGCATGCTGATGTGAAGCCAGGCTGTCAGGGCAGCAGAGCGCCCAGAACTTTCCAGCAGAGAGGACCGCGTTATTGAGGTTACTGTGACTCAAGAAATAGTTCCTGTCAGCTCTAACCCTAACCCTGGAACATCCTGTTCTCTTATACTTTTCTCTTCAACCTACATTTTATATTTAATAATTAATTGTATTTTTCCTCTTCTTCTTTTTTCACTGTTGCTTGTTTTGCCTTTGGAGCTTTTGTTGGCTGTAGGTATTGTTGTTTCTCTGGGGACTGATTCTTGTCCTGCTGCTGATCTCATTTTTCTTTGCTCCAGAAAGAAGCAACAGTCAGATGTAGAAATGAAACAATAGAGGTATTTTCACAGAGTCTGAATTAAGAGAGTAACCTAAAAATGAGTTAGGTCAGGACTTTTGTGTTTAGTTATTTCCCGCAAACCCGTCTGAACCCTACGGCATACCCTACTCTGGAACCCGACGTGCTCCACAATTGTAACTACATGTCAGGTCCACGACACCCGAACAGACTGATCATGACGTTTATGTCACTCAGGCTTGCAGTAGTACAATCCTGGCTTGACTCCTTTTTTCTAACCACTTTATCTCAGACGTTGTGTTTTCAGTAGAAGAAACATTTTGTCACTCATCCAAGTCAGAATCAACTATCTGGGATTTTCTTATATGGACGATTGAGCATCAAAACTTGATCAAATGTCATGAGGTGATGAAAGGGTGTGAAGGAGGACAGTAAAATAAATTGTATTTTCTTATTTTTTCCTTCCAGACATGTGATCCAGTGTAATTCTTTTTCTCTTCCTTGTTTAGGATTTCTATGACTGAACTAAAATTCCCTCCATCCATCGTTTCTCCAAGCTGACCCAAAGTAAAAATTAAATCATGATGGTCCTAACAGCTGTAATCCATGAATGGCTATTACTAATGGAAACTGAATTATACACCTTAAACCTTAAACACACTTTGTTAAACTCACATGTGGAACTTAAATCTATCCTCTTCACACAACGTGACAGCTCAATAAAAGGCAGGTTTGATTTCAGCCAAGTTCAGCTGAGGGTTTAACAGCCTGTTAGTGAAGTCTAAAACATATCTGCAGGTTATGGCATGAAGTGGAAATGCATCTATAATTAGCATGTACATGATTTGTCCCACTTTTTTATTTGTTCTTTCTGGTCAGAGGGTGTGCTGCTATTATGGAATTTAATTATCTCCTTTTCATCTCATGAACGATGCTCCAGTGTATCCTCTGCTAAAGGAGGTAATAGAAGTTTGGAAGAACGTTTCTTTAATGTCTGGAGAACTGATTATTCAGTTCTGCTTCCTGTTTTATTCTGAAATCTCGTTTTTTCTTACACTTCAGTGGGTTGGATTAGTGTCCTCAGTATTCATACCTGCAGATGTTCTCCTTTCTTTTCTCTTTTTTGTTACTCAAGCTTTGCAGCCAGCTTTCATGTTTCCTTGTGTGCAACCTTCTGCAGTGTTTACTGCACTTTTGCCTGTTTCTCTATTGGATTGTTCATCCTGCAAATTAATGTGGAGTCGGTCTTCCTCAAAAACTGTCCATTTGGATTTTTAACTGGCAGTCAGAACATCTGACTTGTTCCTCATTGGAGACTTATTACAGGGAAGATCACAAAGTATTACAAACATAGCCTCAGAGTTGGTAATCTAACTGTAAAAGGCAAATCATTATTGAAGCTTCTCCAGAAGGGAGGGAATCGATTCTACTACTTGACTCTACAAATTAAAAGTTGGCATCCTGGTTAGTCAGCAGTAGAATTTTTTTCATTATTGTGTAATAGCAGCTAACTATTGAAACAAAGATGTTTTAGTTTTTAGCAAGACCTCTTTTCTATTATACGCCGATTTTTTAACCCAATTTTAAGTGTTCACACTTTTGGACTAGTCAGCTAGATATTTTCCTCTCTCATTTAACCGTGCTGCACAGCAGTGTACGTTTTAATTGTGAGGCATGTAGTAGCATATGTCAGGCGAAGTGCCAGGATTTTGATTTTGGAGGTGCCAGAGTAATTTGGGGCTTCTAATTACCGAAGTTAAGGTTTTTATTCTAAGCTGCGTTATAAACAAGAGTCCGCCACAGCAAATAGTTATTAATATGCTGGAATTCTTCCTGGTGTGACCCCAGAGTGATTTTTCTTTATTACAGACGGATACACGCACCTGTATAAATTAAGAAAACAATACCTGATCTATCATTATTTTTTCTGTGGATTATGAAGACTAATATTTGCTGTCCATTCACTTAAACACTGAGATCCAAAATGCATTTAATTCCTTTCCTAGTGGAATAACTGTAGATAGCAGCACACCGGGTTATAAATGAATGAACTGATTAGAATAAAAGCTGCCTTTGCTTTCAAGGAGAAAATAAAACTGGATGAAATTTTCTATTTTAACTCTTGTTTTGTTTGTTCTATCAGTTCTTTTCAATATTTTGCTCCCTTCCTGTAATAGAAAATGTTGTTGCATCATTAAGTGACTTCATCCTTATTCTAACCCCTGAGTTGCATCCAGTGCAGCCAGACACTGACCCAGTGAAGAAAAACCCTTAATACTGTGTTTCTCTCTCTCTTTTTTTTTTTGAAAGTAAAACACATTTAGGCTTTAGTTGATTTAAATACTTTAAACACTTTGATAACTTAAAATAAAACCTAAGAAAATACTTCTCAGGGACAGTTTGAATGGGCCATTAAGCTCCTCATCCACAGCCCCGTAGAGACATTTAATTCTCCATCTTCATTTCTGCTCTCTGCTCCTGCTCTGACAATTATATGAAGTAGGACAATATAATGATCCTCGATTCCCAGATCAGAGATTTGTTGCATGTACATATGAAGAATAGCTTATGCATTGAATAACCTAAATAATATCTGTTTGTTTGTTGCTTTACATTATTTTGTCACTGCATTATGATGCCATGTTTTTCATGAAACTTGCATGTTTTGTTTTTTTTAAAACAAGATGACTGCAGACTTTATGTGATGTCACAGGAAATAAATGTCAGTCAGAGCAGATTTAAGTGTAAACTACAAGCATTAATTAAGAGCAAGAAAATGAGGGTGCGTTAGATTTTTTTTTTTTCATAAGAGCGCTGTTACGCATGCCTCCCACTCCCAACACTGCAGGCCTCATTTTGCAAACAGAACACACACACACACACACACACACACACACACATCTGTGGTCTGTCTTTCCTCTGTCCTTCTGTCAAATGAGTCCATATGGCATCTGTCATGTCGTCTGCTCTCTTTTTTATCAAAGTCACATCACAGCTGCTCCCATCTCCTCTGTCAGCTGATGTTTTTTGTGTATGTTTGTGTGCTGTAGCTCCTTCAGTTGAGCACAGTTTCAGTGTCAAGAAGCTGTAGTCAATGCAAGAGAAGTATAGGAAATTACCACCAGCCTCCTGGCTTGTTTCTCAGTCGCCCTAATAACGGATTTCCTGCCTAAATTCAATCTCAACTTAAATTCTAGGGTTTTGTCTCTTGACACAGGAAGTAACAAAGCCAGTCTCAAAATCTCCTTGTGAACAGAAGAAAGGTGTGCAGCATTAACCCCTCCATCGTGTAAACATTTCAGACCGGGAGTGGTAATTTTAAATGAGCTGTGGCCTTGTTTTGACAATATAGAATAGAATAGAATAGAATAGAATAGAATAGAATAGAATGCCTTTATTGTCTCTACAGTTTTTCAGTGCGATACAGAGCATCTCCAACTCAGTGCAAACATGTAAGGTGGGGGTAAACAGTTCTGCAGCACTATATACATATGAACAGTATTAACAGAAAAAAAAATATGAAATGTAAAAATATACAATGTGATATAAAAAAGTAAATATGTAAATAAATAGTGTTTGTATATACAATTCAGGTTATTGCACATAGAACATGGTATAGCACAGTGGTGGTGTATAGGGGGAAATGGGAAAATGGAGGGGTGGGACTGTGTTATCGGTGCGTGCATGAGTTAAGGGTGGTTATGGCCTTTGGGAAGAAACTGTTCTTGAGTCTGTGGGTCTTTGTGTTGATGCACCTGTAGCGCTTCCCTGAGGGAAGCAGGCTGAACAGGTTAAAACCAGGGTGGGAACTGTCTTTGATGATGTTTGCTGCTCTGCTGAGGCAGCGGGAAGAATAAATGTCCATCAGGGAGGGGAGAGAGCAGCCGTTGATCTTCTATGCTGCCTTGACTACACGCTGAAGTCTCGCTCTGTCCGCCTTAGTGCAGCTGCCGTACCATACTTTGATACAGTATGTTGGCAGGCTTTTTTGGGGGGGCTAAAAGTTTTTTTTCCCTCCTGTTCCCAGTGTTGGTCTTTCGCTCTGTGTGTAGGGGGAGGAGCTTATGCACATGGTGAAACAGAGAGCAAAGCAGAGGAGACAAGCTAGCACAACCAAAAAGAAAAACAGCTGTTTACTCCAAATTAAAACCAAAATAAAGTAGGTAATGTGGCTTCTGCTTTGCTCAGTGCACACACCTCACAAGTATAACAGCAATTTCTGGTTGGAAACAGACAAATTTTAAACATGCCACCTAACCCTAATATTACTAATATAGTTAATAATATAGTAATATTAGTTCAGTCACTAATAAATACATAGATGAAGTGCCTCTCTCTTGCTGTGTTAAGTTAACCTGCTGCCATGTTGCTGCTGTGCTGCTCTCTTCCCGTGGTCAGACTGCAGTAGTAGTTCTTGTTTTGCAGTGAAGGTCAACCTAACCAGAACTTGCAGCGGATGGAGTGCTGGTTCATGTGGCAAGGCTGCAGAGGAGAGCAATGACTGCCAGCTGCAGTCTATGAACGTGGAATGCAACTTGATTAGCTTGGCCAGTTATTTATAAAGCACAAACAACTTGGTTTAATTCTGAAAGCATCCTTTCGCAGCATGCCCATCCCCCACCGTAAGTTGAGTATATCTCTGTCGAAACGCTGCACCAATAACAGCCAGCTCAGCAAAACTTCTTACAAACACCCTGTGTTTCCTGTTCTTATGTTGCAGTGTGAAAGCCGGTGAAGAAGTGGACGCGAAGCTGTGAGAGACAGGAAGACTTGAAGAAACAGAGTAAAGGATCTGATCTGGACCGTCCCTGTGCCAAGTGGAGGTTTTCCTGGAGGACTTTCTCAGCTGTTTTCAGAGCCGAGGCTCTGAACACTTCCTGCTCCTTTTCCACTCTTTTTATTTTTATGTGGTTGGAATCGCGATTTCTGACTGCTCTTTTGTTCCAATCACGACCAAAACCAGGTGCCAAACCGACTGTGTCAAGAGAAGAAGCAAAAAAATCTACAACTCTTCATATAAAGAGTTTATTTAGTCACCCAGCTTTGGACACATCACCCACAAATACATTAAAACATCCAACGTCCCATTAAAACCACATTGAATTTCAAGATAACATCTGTAAAAGTTTATATATTCATTCCGTTTGGTTGGTGTTTGCTGCTTTTAATGTTAGAACTTCGTGATTTTTCTCACTGGGGCGGCGATCAGTGCATTATTGGTTCAAAGTGCTTTATAGACAAATCCTCCAGCTGTCGGTCTGCTCGTGGTTATGCATAGCAGAGGAGGCGTGTGGTAAGCTGTGATAACTCTGACGGTGTTTGACTGACAGGCAACACAAGCCACGTCAAACAGATAAACAGAGGCAACACCACCGCCACCGCTGCTGCTATCTCAAAGGCTCGGAGGTACTCCGTCGTTTCAGTCTGCGCTGTGAAACACTGTTGACACTTTGCCTATCTCCTTCTTCCAGTCGCTTCTACGAGAGAGGCCTCTCGCCCTTTTGTCGTCTTCTGTTTCTTCCACACGTGGCTCTTGATTACGCCGCGCCGAACAACCTAAAAAGCCCCCTTTATCTACTCCCAGTGACCTCTTCAACCTTTTTTGCGTTCTTCCTTTTATTCTATTAAAAACATGCAATTTAAAACTTTTCACTGTACTTTCATTTTTTGTGGAAGGAAATCAAATTTGTAAAGATATTTAAAAAAACAAAAAAGAACATAACCTAAAGCCATACTGAACACCAGCCATACGAATACATTTACAGAGCTCACGATGTTGAAGATTTCTACAACAAAGTGATCCTCAGTCACGTCGGTGCACGCACACACACATTCAGGGAGTCGATGAAGAAACTGCTAGTGACCCGAAATTTCATTCCTTTGGATGAAAGAGCGGCTTTGTAAGTTTTTTCTACCTGCGTGTTTTTAGATCGCACAGCCTGCGGTGTCAAGCGTGGCAGTGGCCGTGTCGAGTTCCCGTCATCACCCTGCGTTCCTCTGTGTTGACGGATGAATCCGGACAGTTTCATGTCTGTTCTGTGGGCAGAACCTCGCTGCCCTGCTAGAACCGGGCCCAAGCCCTCCTTCGTCCTCTTCTGCTGGGCCAAGCTAAATTCAGAGCAAAGACACTCGCGCGAGGGTATCAAACGCACATAGATCCTCGCTTTTTTCTGTCGTCTCTTCCTGTAATTCATCCACCAGATCCTCGCCATCGATCACTCTTTTGTGAATGCCTTGACGCACTCGCTTAATGAACTGATGTCTGTCCTCCGGTAGCTGCTGGAAGGACTTTTTTCTTATAGATTTGATGCTGCTTAATGCCGTCAGTGATAGTACCTTTATTAGTCGTGCTCACAGCCCACAACTCATAAATTCACCGTTCCATTGTTCGAAACCAAAATTTCAAGCATACTGACCTTTACTGCTCCTCTTCCTCTAAATTCTTTGAAAGGGAGATTTGGTTTATTGGGCAAACTGTGAGTGTGGTGTAAGAGAAGTTTAAGTAACAGCTTGTGCCAAATTTACACGGACTTCCTCTCAGCTTGTTCACCAAACAGAGCTGAGATCTCTAAAGCTGCCAGCACTGTTGTTTACAGACACGAGACACACGGAGCTCGATGTTTAATTTGATTTCATTTCCATGTATAATTTTCACACATTAGTTCTCCACCCAGGACAACAGAAGTGCCAAACTCCGAGAAGAATACACCCAGCGTCTGTCAGAGCTCATTGAATACAAAGTTTACATTCAGCGCTAAATGTTTACAGACCACAGTTTCCATTGCAGTTTCTTACATGACTTTTGTGCCATAAACAGCTCCCAGAACACCCTGCATTCAGAGACATAGGACTCTTCTTCTGGACGGGTCATTATACGACGAGTTTACAGTTTTTCATACTCATTTTGTTTACAGAAAACGTCTCAATACTGCCTGTTTTGAAGATTTTTGGCCAACGGACTGTAAAACGGCACTTTGTCGACCGACAGACCAAAATTAAACATTTAATACCTGCTGCCATAAAACAAACCCACATTATTCTGTATTTCTAATCAATTTTAAGTTAGATTACTTTAGGTCTACAGCCATTGTACAGACACATCGCATAGGGCCTAAAAAACTCTAAAAGACCTCAATGTTTACAAACGCTGCTTATGGGAAGGATTTGTATTCAGAGGGAAATGTTTACATTCAGATGACGGAGTGACACGCCAAACGCATTCATGAAACACTGCTCGAACAACGTGAATCTGCTGAAATCCAACCCAAGGGATTAGTTCATCAGACTGCAGATAAAACTTTTCGTAATGGAGGTTTTTTTTGGAGGATCTCGCTGACATTTGAAGCTGTTTGTGACTTTTTTGGCTCGAGAACTTTGTGATAAAACAATGACGTCTAAAATATTAAAGGGGATGCTTTGCTTATCCCTGATCCTCTTGCTTTTCTCCTGCCTCACTGTTTCCACTGTAACCATCACCACTCGGCGACGCGCTGTCGATGGCGATATCAGGACTCTGACCGGCAGGGGCGGCTCTGCCGCTGCTGGTAAAACGAGTGCCACCTTGTTCCTCCTGACGGGCTACAAGCCGCCACTCCCACGGCTGCCTGCCGGACCCAAAGTGCCGCCAAAAGCGGCAGAGGTGGAGGACGGGGATGAACCACCGGTCATGGCTGAGCTGCCACCAAAGCCCCTCCCTCAGACCATGTTGCCAAGGAACGTAACAGCAGCGCTGAAGCCTCCGCTCGGAGCGGCCCAGGTGGCTCCAGCCCCGAGACAGCTGGTGGATGTGGACCTGTGCAAGTAATGTTGTCAGAAATTCTGTGTAGTGTTTATCACTGTTTTTGTTAAGTCTTAAATGCTAATGGAACATGTTTCTGTATGTGGGCTCTTTTAGTTGTGAGAACTTTTAACTAATGTCCATAAAATGAATATTAAAGATGAACAAAGTCGAGGCGTTTTAAACACAAAGCCGATGCAATGGCTGCGCTTTAAACCTGCATTCTCTCTTAGCTCCAGCAGGGGGAGACTCTTGTAACTGCAGAGAGAAGTTAGCTGTTGTAAAAATCTATGGAAAAATTATCCCGACTCACTTGATTTTTAACTAGTTAGTAAAAATTTTCCAAATGAGTTTAGAATCTAATTTTCTAGCTTGAAGTGTTTTTTTATTGCATGGCCATTTGGTAAATTATTGTCCCATGTTAGAGTCACGTGAACAGTAAAGAAGGCTGTGCTTTATGACAGAGTCAGGTAACAGTTTTCTCAGGGGTTCTTAATAATTTGGAAAAAGTATGCGGCCACATTTTGAACTACTCAGCTGAAACATGATGCATGTTGTGCTGAATTGTGCTAAACTCCATAAGTTTTAGTAGAATGGTTCCAAATTTGAAAAATCTTAGTGACTTTTACACGTCTGCTAAAATGTTGGCTTTATTTTTCAGACTAGGAAGCTGCATTCACATTTTACACTCTCTCTAATCAAATAGGAATGGAATGGGGTTTAGCCCATGTGTGCTGTATGAGCATGCAGTGTCCTTAGTCAGAATTATCTCTTGACTGTAATGTCTTTATTTGAAAGCGGACACTGACGGTAAAAAAGCTGAACTCAAAGCTTCAGTACGGGACTTCACCAACCACTGAGTCATATCACAATGCCTACATCCATCCTTTATATACAGTCTATAATTATGTCAAACAAATGTTACTGGATGAGACATCAGTATGAGCTAACTACAATTACAGGACACGTAAATACATCGTTCATTGTTTACCAGGAAAGGAGGATAAGCGCTAAATTATTAAGGTAACCTAAAACGAAATCTTTGGACATGGAAACACATTTTTGTCAGCTAAAATCATTCCAAATATCTATATACATTTTTACATTTTACATTAGATACATTTTTGTAACTGTTCCAGAGTTGAAAATTGTGGATGCAACAGTATGATAGTTGGATCATATCGGTCAAAACGAGGCCAATCTGCGGGGCTGAAGCCAAGGTCTCGATAATGTATCAGAGCACAAAAGCTTGGATCAGTGTATCTCTAATCCAAACTATTTTAATCTGTTTTGAAAAACTATACTCCGTTAGGAATAGCAGGTCAGTAGAGTGAGCTGTTAAAGCATCAACATGTGTTTTGTCATAGTACCAAGAGAAGCATCCAATTCTTCTAAGCTGACATAACTCATATTCCACAATCGGGTCAGAAATTAAACTCTTAGCAGCTGTTCAGGCATTTTTAGTTCTGGGGTTAAGTTGACATACAAAATGTGAATTAAAAAAAGTAAATTCTAGACAGAAACATCAGATTACATGAACGTAAATGGCTGTTAATAAAAATGTAGTTGAAATATCACGATTTTCCTTGTTTTATATCTTCCGCTGTGCTGAAGTTTTGCTCGTCGTCGAAGGCCTGCGGATCTTTTTATCGCCCTAATTTACATCCATCAATGTGATGGCTTGATCACTCTGGATGCCATAAAAGCGAGGCACATCATGATTCCCCTCCTTCAGCTCGGATCTTCATCTCACAGAAGCTCATATTTTTCACTGAGAGGCGTCTTGCTGTTGCTAAGCAACGTATAATCAGCTCTAAGTCAGATGTGTGTTGGCGAGCCACACGCTACGACTATCAACAGCAGCTACATTCAGGCACAAGAAAGCAGCACGAAGCGCTGCAGTGAAGACAGAGCTCAGTTCTACGTTTTCCTTTGCGCTACTCTGCGAGCCCAAAAAGCTCTCCACAGAACAAATGCAGGATTTACCTAAAACATTTATCGCCTTTGAGATGACGAGTTTTAGCTCGGAGTGCTCAGAGAGGTCCTGCAACAATAAAGCTAATATCTCAGTCAGGGGAAGTCCATGAAAGGCTTCAAATCCAGTTCAAAGCAGTAACAAAAACCTCCCACTACTGCATCCACACCTAATGTAGAGCTACACAACCCTAATGTGACTGTTATGTTGCCACTCTCCTCCCAGCAAATGACAAGGCAAGACAACAGTGATGTCACATCCTCCGCTTTGGTGGTGTTGTGCTCAGTTGTGCACCTCTCAGTTTTTGTAACCTCACACGGTTTGTGCCGGTACCATCACAGTTTGAAAAAAGGAGACTTTGGACAAAAATGTGATTTCTTTGCTTCAGGTTTTGACTTTTTCTCCTCCTACATCAGCACTGATGTGGAGGTTTTGTCTGAGTGGCGACAATAGCACCCTACATGCAGGCATAAATGCTACAGAGCTTTGGCGATGGCACTGTATAATGGGGCCCCAAAGCCTGAGCCTAGGGCCTAGCCTGGGATGCACCTACGTAAAACTTTAACTACACAATACAGCAACTGCAGGATTATACTGCAACTGCAAATATACCCGAGTAGAATTAAAATAAGCTTGATCACAGTTTTGAAAAAAATGTCCAGTATTTGACCAGTTGATCCATTAAATGGACCCAGCATGACCCTTTTTTGTTTTCTGACAGTTGTCCTAAATCTAGAGTTTAAAACAGTGACATAAATCTCTGGTCAGACAGCACAGCAGGCAGCTAAACATAAGATCATATAGTGGATAAAGTCTGCAGAAACTGTCAAATAAGCGTGATTTTAAGAGAAGATTGGGAGATTTGGGAGAAGATTGTATTGGCATAAATCAAAATTATGATGCATGCCAAACGCTCACATCCTGTGAATTTTCAGGGTCAAAGAAGAATCTTAAGCAGCAGAGGCGTGGTACATGACGGCATTAATGGTACGTTTTTACCAACTTACTCCGCAGGGGTTACTATGATGTGATGGGGCACTTTGACAACTCGTTCAACTGCTCCCAGGGCAGTTACATCTACTGCTGCGGCACCTGCCACTACCGGTTCTGCTGCGAGCACCAGAGGAACCGGCTAGATCAGGATTCCTGCACCAACTACAAGTCCCCCGACTGGGCTGACCCGCAGGTCCCCGTCACTGTGCCCGCGGTGAAAACTGACCCCGACTTTGAGACGTTTCCGCAGCAGAGCAGCAGGTCAGAGTCTGGATGTGTCAGTCACAGAGCCATCAGAGGAAAAGTACAATATATTAGAATCATCTCGAAAGCAAAGATAAATAAAGAGCAGCATAATTAGTCAAAATAACCTCCCGATCTTCACAGAAACAAGTTAATTTAATGAGTAATATTTGCATTAAATGTTTTTAAAAAATAATGTATTTGCATATTTATTATTTACAGATGAATTTCAGGGGTATAGAGTTGGTATTCTTTTGGAAATTTAATTTTGAGCACATTTTTAAGAAATCAAGGGTAAAAACAAGTTGCAGTAATTGCATAAGCACTAAAATCTTTCTAAAAATTTGCAACGCTTTCTGTAAACGCTATTTGTAAAAAAAAGTTTGTGCTGTGTGTTAAAAAACTGCTTAAAGAGGAGCTAAAAACCTTTAACAATGGTAAAATATTTTTCATGAAACAGAGTTCTTGTTTGATCCTGCAACAATGAGGAAAAATAGTATCACCTATGAATTTCTATTGATGCGCCCCTAATTGTACTTGAAGTACAATATTATTCCCAATTAAAGCTAGAGACATGAATCGTACTGAAAATTTACTTTAAAATGAAAAAGAAGCTGAAAAGCGTGTAGTTTTTCCTGCTGAGTGCCCTGATGTAATTTCTTTTCTATAAACAGTACGGCCTATGTGATCGGAGGTGTGATCTCCTTCACTGTGGTGGTGGCCGTGGGCGTCAGGATTGCCTTCAGCAAGGTGGCTCGTCGACCCCGAAACCGAGACATCAACATGCCCAGGTGAGACTGCTGGACGGCTGCTTGGCGTCTCAGTTTAGATGTACAGCAAAGACACGAAACCCGATGCTATCCACCAGGAGCACGGACGGTGAAGCCAGATTCTGCCAGGCATTAAAAGCTGCTAAGAAAAGACCATTTAGAGGAAAAAAAGTTAAATTGAATTGTCTTTCTAAAAATTCAAATGCAAAATGTATGCTTATGATCAATAAATATCTGTGAAATGTCTGCATATAAAGATGGGTGAAGTCCTAGTTTGAAGAGAATCATCTTAGTCACCTGTAGAGGTGCATATGGCTAACTTGTCAATCACAAGTCATTTCTGCCCTAAAAGGTACTTTAAGTAAGCCATACTATAATTTATAAAATAAGCTTGTTGTATTAAACAAGAAACTAGTGACTGAGCCCCTAAACTAGTCAGAAAGGTGTTTACTGAGGTCATAAATCAGGTGACCGGTGGGGTCTTTTTTGCATAGACTTCAATGAATCTGGAACAGCAGAGGGAGTCTCCCCCTGCTGGCCATTGGAAACAATGCAAGTTTAAGACTCATTTCAGCTTTCAGTTACAGAAATTGTGTCTATGAAACCAATTATTCACATCTCCTTTTAATCTAGTTGTTGCTATCTTGGTTAAATGATTATATGTTACACATGAGATTATATTAATATTAATAATAATAATAATAATAATAATAATAATAATGATCTTCAGCCAGAGGTGAGGTGTTAAAACATCTCAGTTTGCTGCTGAACATGAAAACTTTTAAGACATGTGAGACTGAGGTTTTAGAAGATTTACAAACAGATCAAAGTGAAACGTAACTGCATTATTTTCAATGATAGGATCGCTTTGGACAGATTTGGAAAGTGCTCTGAAGTAAAGTAATAACTGACTGAGAAAATGTTTCCTCCACATGATCTTTTCTCACTATTCTCCTCACATCTGTTGTGTTCCTCTTGTCTTTCTGCCCTCGTGCTTCTCTCCCTCCGTCCTCCCGCTGCTGCGTCAGATCACTGGTGGATATCTTGCGTCACCAGTCGAGCCCCGTGCAGCAGGGCGAGAGGAACAACAGCACAGTGCTGACCACCACCTCAGACGGACGCACATCCAAAAACCTGTACACCCCCATCCTGCAGATCAAAGACAACCGCAGTGAGTGACGATTATTATATTCAGGTTAAACGAGCATTCGAATGAGGCCAGCTTGTCTCGTCCCCAGTGGAAAAGGTGGTAATTGCTCTTGTTTCAGATATCAGCAACACACTTCTTACTTCAGGTGGAATGCATTTGTTGTGAGTGAATTGTTGCCAGATGTTGTTTGATTTAAAAAAGCCCCGTGAGATTATTGTTTAACATCAGTAATCTCAGAGGGTCTTTTGAAATTAAACAACATGGGTTCAGACTTTTAAAGGGTTTGTTTCCTGTCTGGATTCACCTCCTGCTCATTATTACTCAAGTGATCTTGCAAAAATGTATTCATCTGAATTAAAACATAAAAATATGCATTGAATTTAACAGTTTTTAAATCTGAAAATAAAATGTTTAGAGCTGTGTTTTATTTTTTTAAAGGTTAATTCTCATTCAGCTTTCTATATTTCTGCACAAACATGACCTGCACACAGATGAGCTGAAACATTTTGACCACTCACAGATGAAGGAAATAACTTTGCTTAAATTTGCCCATTGGGAGGATGAGGATACTTCCTGGTCTAACCACTCGCTCAACACTAGAGTAAAAATAGGACACCGAACTCCTTGCAACCAGGAAAATCTTGGTTGTCCAGTGATTGCACTTGTTTTGCAACTAGTTGTTGTTGCTGGTTACTTTCCACTTTCAATTGTTTTGCAATTGCAGAAGCCACCTGGTGAGCGTCAGTTTGTCTCCAAACAATCGAGGTCCAACTCGGACTGAATGCAGTCACTGACAGACGAACTGGAGAAGGTCTGCAAATAATTGGTGTAATTTTCAAACTCAGACAGACTGCAGAAATGTTGCAAACTTGTCTCCGACACATCTGTTTGCAATCAAGGATCTGATTCACTGGCTGCCATTTAGTTGTTCTCTGCTTATGTTTCTATATAAAAGAAAGGTTATGTCATTTTGCAATCAACTATGTCACTATTTGTGGAGGACCATCTGAGTTTCTATTTAATATGTATGAGGTTCTGGCTGGACTGTGACTGTAAGTAGTTAATATGAAGTTTTCTTAAATTAGGTTTTCCGTGTATGTAGCTCAGCAACAGATTTCTGATTTTTAGTTAACTGTGGTTTATCATAAACAGCTTAATTGACATTCAATTGCAAACACACTCACTCCATTTTATAAATAATTTAAGCCTGTGTGAAGATGACAAGATCATTGGACACAGTTACAATCATTTTGGTTGTGCCGCGGTCTCCAGCCAGTGTTTTCCGCAGGGTGAGTGTAGCATTTGGGGGACTTTGGCCTGCTATTAATTTGAGCAGTGACTCAGTCACGGTCACCTTTATACCGTGTGCTCTTACAACAGCATCCACAGCATGCCAGCACTCTTTTCTCTGCAAAGCACGGGATGGAAACCTGCTTCTGTACATGTCCTTGTCTTTCTTTGTGCTCCAGTAGGTACTCTGATTGTTGCAACTTCATAATGTTAGCTTATCCTGAAACACAGACTGTGCAGCTCATCTGTATAACAAGACAAACAGATTTCAACCTTAAGGGAGTTTCCATATACCTACTAGTATCACAGATAACTTTAATAATTATATCCTTAAAAAGCTGTAAGTTATGTATGCGCACTCTCTCCACCCTCCCTTCACTCTTCTATTGATTGTAATTTACTGCCAAAATGAGACATAAACATATCATGACAGTGAATTCTTTTTATCACTCAGGAGAAACAAGATATGGTGCCTAAATAACACATATGGTTAGACTAAGTAGCCTGGGATAGAGTCAAATTCTCACCCTGAATAATTGTTTCAGTCTGCACGAACAGCCAGCTCTGCAGGGTATTATGTCGGGTATGGGAGAAATGAGCAGGTTAAGCTGGTTTAGGCACACAGGAAGTACTAACAGGTTAATAGACTGGTGGTCCCAATGTTTCGGCTCATCAGTGTTTTAAAAAGTGTCTTTTAAAGGTTCCTTTATGTTGACTGTCACTTTTTTCTAAATAGTGCTACCACAGGGGGATGTTTTGGTCAACATTTATTTTATATTTCTGTATGAAATGTTCAGGCTGAATCTCATGATTTAAGCTTTAATATAAGAAAAACCTCCACTCCTATTTAAATGCATATGTTGCCCACACACAGAGGAGCTTTGTGTTGAATCTGGTGAAGAAAAATGCTGCAAACACTAGAAAACTAAAGTCAACACGATCATAGAATTAAATGCAGCGTTTGTGTGATTTCACAAAGCTTTTCCTCTCTGGTGATTATCAGAAGGACATGAATGTTTCTGTTTTCTCACACAGGAAAATCACAGAAATGAAACACACACACACATTTCTCTCTTTACCTCTGCTTTATCTCTCTGTCGCTCTGTCTCGTCTTTCACTAAACCAGCTCTCTCTTCTTTCAGCCTCTCTAGGAATTCGATTGTTCTCTGACTCTGCAAATAAGGTTGGAAAATTGCAAATTCCAGCCAAGAAAAGATGAAAAATGTGCCAAATATAGTGGATTTTTAAAAATTATTTATTTAGCTGCTCTTGATTCTCATGAGGTAAAAATGGTAAGAGCGCCTTGTAGTACCAAAGCTTCACATTTTAGCAACTGCAGAAATTATGAAACTAGATTTTTTGTGTAGTTTACAGACAGGAGCTGAGAAATCTTTTTTTATTGTTGAATAATAATTCAGCTTTTGAATTGCTAGAAAGCGTCAGTGTCTTTTCAGTCTCTTGTGTCCAACAGGTACTCTAAAGCTCAGCTTGCAATCATAAAAAGAGAAAGAAGGTGAAAATCTGCACTTTAAAGAGTTGGAACTTTGCTTTAAAAGGACCCACTGTGCATGTTTCCAACTCTAGACTCTGCTAGAGGTGCTTTGTATGAGTCACAGTTCAAAATAATTGTTATTTATAACATTTAAAAAACTTTTATTCTCATTAGCTGCCACTTGCAAATAGACTTTAATAGCAGGTGGGTGTGGCTTCTATACCTGAGATGACCGTTTAAGGATATTGGCGTGCTGCTTCATAATGCAAAGTAAAAACCAAACAACCTCACTTTTGTCAGTCTTGCATAAAAGATTTAATCTGGTGGTTGCCAGTTCGATTCAGTTAATTGCGACAACCTTTGTCATTTAAATAAGAAATGCAAAAGTCAGCTCGTTCCTGGAGGGACTGAGTCTGTCTCTTTTCTGTCCTCCCCTCTCGCTGTCCTGTCTCACCCACTGTCTCTCTCTCTCTCTCTGTCTCTTTACTGACACAAATGCTTACTCGACATGCCTCCCGTGTCTCTCGAGTGGCTGTCCCATCAGTTTGTCGGCTCTGCTCTCTTTGCAGCTGGGAACTTGCACCATCATTTTAACCAGCAGGGGTCTGCTTCCAGCCCCAAACACTCTGCTACCATCGGTAAGCCTCGTGGTTAGCAGCCCAGTGAGCCGGACCCGCGGCCTCACCTCCACCACTGTCTGTCTGTCTCGATGTCAGTATGACGGCCTGTTGTGCTGCGCTCTTAAAACAGCTGTGCCATTGTCAACCCCACCCTGTGGCTATGCGCAGATTTGTGCTCGAAATCACAGCGTGCTGTACGTTTCCAGTGATTTCCCCCGTCACACGGTTGTGTTGAATCTGACAGATCTTTCATAAGAGTGTGAGCTTAAACTTGTCTGGCCTGCCCTTTGCTTAATGCAAGCCCGTCTTCCCTATTCACTCACTCCCCCCCACAAGCCTGCTTCCAGATGTGCTTGTTCGTCCTTCCTCCTCTCTCTGTGCAGCAGCGATGTGCAAGTGTGATACCAAACGTGGAAGGAGGTCACCGCTTTAACCCGAGTCTGTTTTCGCAGGCTTTACACGAAGAAAACAGAAAAGCAATGCTAGCGCGAGTGATTCATCTCCACCAAAGGTCATTGTGCTGCACCCAGGAAACACATGAACTCCTACTGCAAGTCAGATAATTATCTGTGAAGGCTGATTTTATGCCTCTAACATGACTCTGACAGGATACAGGATAAGGTTGCCATGGAAATATGATGGTGTTGATGGAGATGAGCATGATTTCCATTTAACTTTTTAAGTTGTTTCAGTGCCAGTTTTTCCAAGCTATTACACCTACATGTGCCCCTCATGCAGCAGATTACACAAGAAGGCAACAGCAAAGAGTAAAACCGGCTGAGAGGACAGCAAATATTAACCAGCAAGTACAATTACATCATCATTTTCAACTTAATTCATCTAAGGAGAGACACTACGGGGCAAAAAGTGTAAACATTTTGTATTATTACATAAAACTAGTCGGTGACTTACATTAAAGATAAAGTTTTCTGGTCCTGGAAACACAGAGAGCACAGAAAAATTGAAAAGCGGCATATGCAAAAGACACTAATGTCTCTATTGGTGTATCTAAATATGCATGAGTTTTATTGCATAGATTTCAAGAATAGAAATCTGAATATCAGATAAAGGCAGATTTTAGTTAAAGGTGAAGTTAGAAATGTGTTTGTCTTCATCACTTTCTAAATCAAAAACGCTGTCAATAGACAAAATAAAACATATTTTTAGGAGTAAATTGGTCTATAAATGAGCCGGTTTACACATCTTGGGGTTTTGATGATGACTGTGATTAGCCATTAAGCTAAACCTGCCAATCATAAGGTAGGTAAACCCAAAAACATTTCCTACCTTGTGCAAAAACCCGACACAGTCAAAAAAAACCTAAACAACACGTTTTTTTCTTTTTATGTCTTTCCTTACAAAGAAACTATTAAATATATAATTTAGTGTTTGCTGTATTTAATCTAAATTCAGCCATTTTGTGCAGCGCTGTGTGATTTAACAGGTCTAATACATCACAAGGTTGTTATAAAACTATGTGACATTTTAGGTATGTGATTGAGGGCCGCACAAGAAAATGCACACACCTTTAGGTTTGGAATAATAGCTTATGTGGGTAATTATTGTTTTCTGTGCCGGTTTATAGTTTTAAACCATTAGTGAGGTGACATTTGTTGACACCAGCTGTGCTTTTTAGTGTTAGGAAGGTTTAGTCAGCTGTGATGACTAAAGAGAAATGTTCCCTTGGTTTGCTTCTGCACTGTTATATCATCAAGTGGATGAATGAAATGTACAGATTTAGTGTTCTTGTTACGTTCACGTGCCTCACTGTTGCCCCGTGAACCGCATTTTGACAACCCTCAGTCTAAGGGGGCATTACTTGTTAATGCAAATTATGGGGAATCATCTTGGACCAAGAAACAACCAGACACATAGGCACAAATTAGGAAGTACAAACCTAAAATTAACAAAATAAAAATAAACTGTAGGCTGTTGGATAAAGGCGATGCCCTTCATTTCAAGTCTTTGATATATTTGAACTTTCAGTCCCAAGAATTTTGATGATTTTACTTCAGTTGTGCCGGTTTATACTCAATATTTCTGATTCTAAAGGTGAGATTTTAGACTTTAGAACCTCCTTTGCATCACTTGTCTGGTTCCCTCCTGTGTTAAAGTTACCAGCCTCCTGGTACAACACAATCACAAACCCCTCAACTCTCTGAGTCACATACTCGGCTCACACTGAGCAAAGTTCATTTTTCCCGGACACCATTACCAAACCTCTGTCAGCCATCGTAGGTGTTCAAAAAAAAAAAAAATCAATTACCTTTCACTCATGGAAATTACCAGGCTAATTTAGCATGGTGGCACAAAAACACAGAGCAATTGGTAGGAAATTTGATGCTTTCTACCTTTTATTTCCTCCACAGCCTGCATCCTGCTGCTCAGCTCCTGCTTTAAAGCCATATGATCTCAGAGCTCAGAGCTAGCATTGCTTTTTCCCCACCGTGTGTGTGTATGTGTGAGTGTATGTAGAATTCACGGTACAGAAGTCGATGTGGCGTGTGTTCCCTGGGTGGCACTTAACAGAGACAACATTGGCCATTATTGCCCATTACTGTCAATGGTCAATGACCAGTATATGTCCTGCAGTTATCTTAACAAGATCGCAACCCATAGCTGTTACCGCCTCGAATGGACTCACCATTGATTATATCTGTGTCTAAGACAGGAAGCAGCAGCAAATGGCCACAGTTACGCAAGCTTTAATCGCTGCTTCATAGTTTTTCCTCACATTTCTAACCTTTCAAACATCCTCTGCTGACATTTAGTAGTCAATCGAGCTTCTCAGATTCCTCTGTAATGCTAATCCAGCGATGGCTGGCATGTGTTTGTCCACTGCAGATGTGTCCCTCTGTCCTCTGTTTGAATGTACAGATCCGACACATGTCAGGTGACCTGTGCGCACCTACATGTTGGGTCATTTCCACTGCTGTTTGTTTGCTGTTTGGAAACTATGAATGTACTTGTATACCTTATGATGTAATGGATATGAGTATACGTGTTGCAAAACAGACACCCCTGCCCCTCCCCCATACCGCAAACCTTACATAAGACAAATCATTTTTTATGTCTATTGATCGCTGTGCTGCTTTTGCACTTTGCATAAATGTGAATTAGTGCGTGTGCTTGAGTGTGTAGATTCCTGAAGCTATCAGTGTATTTCTGTGTATTTACATGTGGCTGATACGTTCGTCTTATTGAGCCTCAGATGAACAGCACAGAGTTGTATTAATAGATGGTCTCCATGGAGCTCAGAGACACTTCCTGTTTACTGATAGTTAACCAGCTTGTATAATCTTCTCTTGTTCTCTCTTTCACTTCTTCTTTTCCTTCTCTTTGTTCTTTTACACTTACACATCATTCCTTTTATCCTCCAAACCCTCCTTCATTCTCCTTTCTCCCCCTCATCTCCTCCTCACTTCTCCATCTATCTCTTCTTTCCTTTCTCCACCTCTTTCTGTCTTTCTCTCTCTCAAGAGCGTGGATCCCGCATGAACAACACCCCCCAGCTCACTTCCGGGCCCACCCTGATTTCTGGTAGCAGCAAAGGTGCGGGAGGCGGCGGCGGCAGCGTCTTCGGAGGCAGCATGAGACACAACAGCAGCCACCCGTCTTTCTCGCACTCCTTCCACAACCTGGCTCAGCTGCCACCGTCCTACGATGCAACCATGAAACCTGAGATCAACCGCTACAGCTCGCTGAAGAGGCTGGGTGAGTCGCCGGGGGAGATAAAGGGATGTAAAAGCAGGAAAAAGGGAAACCGGAGTAAGGGGTGAAGTGGGACTGATTGAGCGTTCAGGACCACTGGGAGCTTTCAAGTGAAACAACGCACACAAGGGCTCCGCCGTGTCTGATTGGTTCTTAAGCGTTGATGGCTGATTACACTACCAATTTTCAAAGAAATCATTACTTTTTATTATGAAAAAAAAAGCAAATTTAGTCATACAAAGATAAATTAAAAATTTATACTTTGAGACTTTATAGGACGTAGTTGTGAATCACAACCTCACAAATTAAAAAGAGCAACTATAACAGATTGATTTGGAAGTTTCAAAAAAGACCAAGTTTGGCCAGAAGGCAAAGAAGGGGCTGGACTTAAATCTGCAGACTTAAAATGGTGACACAGGTGACCTACAACGTGTTGTAACACCAGCCCCCAAAACACAGAAAATAACAGTTTTCTGTGTTCAAAAAACTGCTGATTAATCTTCACAGCACCTACGATGAGGACAGAGCATACACAAATACACTATCTGTATCTGTTTGTCATAAAGTGAGCACTCCTAAGCCAATGATGGACTCTCAAAACTTTGATCGCTACACTTTTAATCACGTTATGGCATCTTTCATTTGACCCTGCCTGCAGGAGAACTCCTCCATCTTTTAATGTAAAATCCATCCATCCATTTTCTTAGCAGCTTGTCCAAATAAGATTACAGAACAGCTGGAGCCTGTCCCAGCTAACATTGAGCAACAAGTGTTGTACACACTGGGCAGGTTGCCAGTAAGCTAGAAGTGTGCAATTCCTGGAGAAATTGCAATAAAACATATATTCTATTAATGCAAATGTCTATAAACTGACATTTAAATCTAAAATATCGCATAAAAACCAGAGAAAATGCCGTGCTCTCCTTTAAACTCAACCCTGCAGGTATCACAGGCAGAGAGAGAGGACGGCTGCTGTCAGCCTGCAGCAAAGTTTAAAAGAAATGCACCAAATTTAAAGTAGAAAGCTAAACAAGCAGTTTGTCAGTGTGACAGTGGAGCTGTCACTCCTTCCCCCTTTTCACTGCACCCAATTCCCAGATATTGTCAGTGGAGTGTGTCATCACTGATCACGTGTGTTTCTGTTTTTGGTGTATTTTGGTAGCTGAATTCAACCAGACTTAATTCGTTTTTTTAATTGTTTTTCCTGTTGGCCTCTGATGAGTCCTCAGTGTTCCTGGGACTCAGCTGGTAACCAGTGGGAGTGAAGACAGGTTTGATTAGGTCCAGAGCAGAGAGTGACTGGGGCAGAAGCAGGGGAACGTGAGAGAGTGGTTTCTGTAGTCCTTTCATATTCTTAGCACATATGGATGTGCAGTGTTTATATTATAGATGCTCTTATGTAAAGGTTTGTTAGCTGAAACCAGGATTATAGATTTCCAGTCTACCATCCTTACCTGGATAGGTTCATGCAGGGAGAGTGGCAGAGGAAGGAGGAGGTGGCAGCTTGCTGTGAGGCTGTATTTGCTTTAGTTTTATTTTAGTTTCTTTGATTGATTTTTTTCTTTTGCTTTTAATTACCATGTTTTTGCACATACTCCTGCCTAAAGATTGACTTCTTCTGCATCCTTTAAACCTTTTTGGTGCCAAACACAAACTGCCCGTCATCTGGGGTCTCTGCACAACAGTGACACACACTTTTGTGTTTGTTTCCTCTTGATTATACTGTGCTGCTGCTATGCTGATCAACCTGGGGGCAGATGAAGTAGGTGAATTATTGGCTTTTCTTGACGTTTAAAGTTACTGAACAGCTGATTTGATTTTGATTAAAGTAATTGCACGGGTGTTTACTTGAAAATGTTATGTTTCACTCAGCCTGGATTGACTGTTTCAGTCGTGTCGCCTCCTCCTCTTTGCCGCTCGCTGTCAGAGAGTCTTCATCACTGATGTCGTATTATTAACCTGTTGAGGAAAAACTGAGGCTGATTGCGCTGATTCTCATTAAAGTGGCTGTAAATACATTTTACAGTCCTCGCAGATCTGTTTTTAGTTACAGATGCGAGTGAAACGGTGTTACTGCACCGTCAGCTTTACTCTTTCCCATATTCACGACTTCACTTTCTTTATAAGTTCCCTTTAATGTGAAAATACTGACTGCATGAAGAAAGTATTTGCTAGGGAGGGTTCAGTTCAGCTGGTTTGCTGTACGGATGAACTCATAACTGAGGTCGATAGAAATAGTTGGTTATGTTGTGAACCCTGTCACTGTGATGACATCTGTCCTATATTACAGCTTCATTTGGTTAATGTAGACGTTGTTAACTGTTTGATTTTTGGTCATCCAAATCCCAAATCATGTCTCTGCCAACTAAACTGTGAGCAGGTTTTATTCATATAAACTGGCCATGACTGTGTTTTCAAGGGATTTGCCTTTTTGTGGCCTGGTTAGTAAAATTTCAGGCTGCTGATTCTGCAGGGAACCTAAATGATGGTGCCAGGCATGGCCACCTGAGTTTGTGACAAATAATCATCTCAGTGTGTCGTCTGAATGTGTAAACTGCTTCTGCTAAACAGCCAAAGGCGTGGAGAAGAAGATGGAGTTAGATGGTTGATGAGATGAGGGAGAATTGAGGAAACAGTGGGGGAAAAGAGGATAATAAAGAAGAAAGAAGGAAGGGAGGAGGAGAGGAAAGATAAATGAAGTTGAAGAAGATGGGAAGGCAGCATGGTAACATGAGGCAGGGTGAGAGTAGAGAAGCAGGGGAAGGCTGGCTGGGTGAATAAGGATGCAGCATTAATGGGGGAAAAGAGATGCTAAGGAAGATGGAGATGCTGTGAGGTCGAGTGAGCAGACTGAGAAGAAAGGAGAGAGAGGCAGTGAAAGAAAGGAAGAAGGGATTTGAAGGAAAAAGAGATGTGGAGGCAGGGGGAGGGGCGTTGGCTGGCTGGTCCGCAGGGGCCTGGCTGCCTTCGACGGAGAAGAAAAGACGTTGGAGAGGCAGTGGCTGGTCGCCTCTCTCGCCCTGTGATTGCCGAAGACTGCAGGGGGAGGGGAGTCGCCTCTGCAGGCTGAGTGATGGATCGTTACTACGTGGGGGGTCATATGTGTGCGCGTGTAAGCGGCATGGCCCTTCGTGAACATGGAAGCATTAATGAGGTGGAAGAAGAGTCCAGATGAGGTTCTTTATTATTTCAATTCAATCAAAATAAGGAAACACTTCAACAGATAAAAAGGCTTCCTCTCATTATACCGCACATCAGAGAACAGAAACCTTCACAATCATGAATGAGCATCTCGGTCGATGTCCTGCAGCCTTTTTAAGGAAATTCCAAAAAATCTCAGAGAGAAACAGATGCCATTCCCATAATTCACCTCTTTATTTTCTCCTTTTTCTTCTTCTGTTTGGTCACCATGTTTTTTTCTCTCTCATTTGTTGTCCCTCCTTCATATAATTGCACTTCCTCAAATGACTGAGCACATTAATTTATATTGCAGGCGGCTGTGTTCCTGCAGCATGAATGAGCACTGCATTTTGTTTGATAATTAGAAATCACCTCTAGATAATGAAGAAAAAACCAAGGAAATACATTTTGCAGTAGAGCTGTAGCATGCACTTCACTTTGACAGACTGCTGTTTTCTGAGGTTTGTGTGCAGGTGGCTCTGTTTTCTCTCTCTGCTCCATGACTGAGAGGCGATGCGAGGGAATACGTGAAGGAGTTTAGAAAAACTGCATATTTTTAATTTTAAGTGAAACTTGCTGATTTTGTTTTGTCCTTTTTTCACACTCTAACCAATCGTGGTAGATGGCTGCCCCTCCCTGAATCTGAATCTACTCAGAGATTTGTCTGATTGAGTTCTTCCTCTGATAACGTAGGATCTTCTATTTAAAATATAAAGTACTTATGGGTGGCTGTTGTTAATTGGTGCTGTATAAACAAATTGAATTTAACAGAATAGCTGGAACCAGGAAATGTACTGGGTTGGTGTGTTTTATGGAGGAAATTTCAAACTCACAATGACAATCAAAGAAGTGAAATTCAGACTTCCAATGAGCAAATTAGTTACTGATAACCTACACAGATCAGCTGGCTGTGGGTGAAAACGTCTCAGCCCATACCCACATAAGAAGATACAAGAGAAAACAAAAAGGAAAAACACTATGATACACTAATGTAATGCTGAAAAGCTGACTACATGGAGTTACATGAACTGACTACATGAACAGGAAAAGCTCCACAGGTTGCATATACACGCGCACACACACAGCTTAGCTAATCGTAAACAGGTGTGGCAGATTCAACAGAGGTGGAAGTGTTGAGGGAGAAGCAGACAATTACAGAAGAGGGATCGCTAACAGAGACAGGAAGTAACGCTAACAGCAGGAAATGACTTAAACGTAAACATGAACAAAATCCCCCAAAAATGATGCAGTCAAAGACGATTTTTCATGGCAGTGTTTCCTAACTGAGAGAAGCGACCCGGAAGCATCCGTGTAGAGCTGGTCAGATTCTCCAAATACTGAGGAAAGGTGCGCCAGTGCTTCCTGTGTTACCTCGTTTAGCAGAGGATGCACTGGAGCATCCTTTATGAAAGGACTCGAGCTATTTCCATCCCATCGTTCATACCAACACACCATCTGACACACAAACTGATGCTGATTGTAGAAATGTTACTTATAGTTTTCCAGTTCATGCCAGAGCTGAACTCAAAACTTCTGTAGTAACTCTTTATTTACGCCTCATGTGAAGAAAGCGGATTTATATAAACTCTCTAAATCCAGAGTATGATTTATGTTAATTAATCAAAGTACATTTAAGGTCCAGGCTGCATTAGTAATGTCTGTTCTCCGTTCAGGATTATCGTGAATGAACTTTTACTTTGAATCAGCTGGAAAAAGTGGGGTAATATGCTGATTTAGTACTCTGAGGTTCAGGTCCTTCTAAAATCACGTTTACCTTTTCTTCACCTGATGTTTTCCACTAATGACAAGAAAGAGGAAAAGGAGGTAGGAGCTAATTTTTTAGACTAACTTCACCCCAAATGCTGAAGTGCCCAAAATCTGCTTTTTTTTTCTAATGGCCAGCAGGGGGCGACTCCTCTGGCTTTGAAAGGAAGTGCAATGAGAAATGTACAGGAAAAACCGGAAACACTCTGCCTTTCAAATTTCAAGTCATATGAGCGTGCAGTGTTTCTTTTGGTCCGTTGTCTTTTACCAGGTTTGATTTCAAAATGCTCAGCTAGAAGCTTTACATCACGATGTCGAACCAGTCATTGTGGCTACGTTTATCTTCAGTCAGTGTTGCTCTTAAGTTTCAGACATCCCAAAGATAACTTGCCTTAAGCTGTAGCTCATGTTTGACATTATACTACTGAATCTACTAAGAAGGACCGTAGGATCTCATGATCTTACAGCTGTGACGCCAGCTAAGGTCTTACCTTCCCATGGTGGCACATTTTCTCCCCTCATTACCAGCACCAGACTTGTAGTGATGGCAGCGAGCACTTTAAACATGAAGCAGTCACTTCGTCTGTGCTGAATGATTTTATTTCCCAGACACTGATCGCTTTCACAGAGGAATGTAAAACCCTTTCTTAAGCAGATTCAGGCTGAATCACTCATTCACTTCTGCTTGTCTGATTATTAGATTCCTGCTTTTTCAAAGAAAACCACCCTGAATGTCAGTTTTGGTGAAACACTCCTTCAAATGGAGAATAAAAAGTTGTCATTGTGACACATAAAGAGGGAATATGGCCTCCCGTCAGCCTTTCTCTGAAACCTGATCCTTTTGATGCCGTTCCCCAGACGGCGCTGCAGAAAGGACACTGATAAAGGCTTCTTTGTCTAAGGAGGGCAGCCAGGGAGAAACCTTGAGATAATTTAGCCTTATTGGAGGGGAGTAAACAGAGAGCGTGAGGGAGAGTGAGGAGAAAGACCGAGAGGAGGGAGAGATTGAGGACAGAGAGAGGAAAGAGAAGCAGAGAGAAAAGCCTGAACAGCGAGCGAGGAGAAGGTGAAAAAGCAACAACAACTAGACTGAAAAAAAGAAAAGTGTGGAGAATAGTGAAGACAAAGAGGCAAACAGAAGGAGGGGAAGAGACCTGAGAGGGAGAGCAAAGAAAAGGAAAGAGGGAATGAAGAGGTAGAGAGAGGTGGCTGGTTAAAGGTCAGCTTTAAATTGGCTCTTGGGGAGCTGCTTCCATGGAAATGCTTTGAAGATTAAAGTGGGCTCGGGCTACGCACAGAAGCACTGCTTCTCACTGTTAGTGAAACTGACTAACTGCTTCCCTCTCCTTCATTCCTTTCTTCTGTCTTTACGTTGTTCCTCGACTTCTTTGTTTTCACATCATTTATGCTGTGAAACATCTTCTTTCGCCGCCTTTAAAGCCTATTTTCACCTCACGTCCTCTCTGTCTTTGGCCTTGAGCTTGTCTTCTACCTTTATTCTTTTATGCCTCATGCAATATACAGCGTATCTCTCCTTTTGCATTATCCATTTGTGCCTTCTGTCTTTGTCCTCCTGTGACAAAATATCTTTCTCACTTTTTCATTTCCTCCTTTCTCTCTTGGATTCTTCTTTCTTCTCTTTCATGACATTTAAGGTCAGTTTCTTACTACACAAGACATTTCTTGCTCTAATTTGTTCGCCCTTTCTGATATTATATTTTCTTTCATTTTCACCTGCTTCTCCCTTTTTATTGCTCCACTCTTTATCTGATTTTCACAGTCTCACGAGACCATTTAGTAGCTTTATAGCTTTATTATGTCAGTGAATTTGAGCTCTTTGCATGATCTTCATGAGCAGGTCTTTGATACTTTTTTCCTGCACGGACAAGAAGCATTAAAATTTTTAGTAAACGATTTTAATTTCAACATCTCTTGATGTTGATGAAGATCATAATATTTTATTACTGCTGCTCTCCAGCTACTAAATGGACCTCTCAGGATGTGTTTTCTCTAAATCTCTTGTCTTCCTTATTTTAACTGAAGCCATATTCACACATGAGTAACTAACAGTACCACCGAGCCACATTTTTGGGATCTGCAGTTGTCCTTTCTCACATGTAGCAGACAGCAGGGGATCGTTTGCTGCCTCTCGTGACTAGAAATACTGTTTTCATGAAGATGGAGCATGTAGAAGTCATGACACATGACGCCCACTTGCACACTTGTTGTGAATTCACAGGACAGTTACTTGCACCATTGTCACATGTGCACAGTCGGACATTAAAACAGAGACATTATTTAAGGAGGCATTCAAAGATCTATGGGAAAATAGATGGCAAAGAGGCCGTTAGGTAGCTGTTGTACTGACGGATGCCCTCATTAACAATTTAAATGTCATTGTTGTAGTAAAGATGAATGTAAATGCAGTTTTTTAACCTTTTTAAACAAAGGGTTAAAAATATTGTATTGGAATTAGCACGATGTTTGAACTGAGTCATTAGGGACACCATAACGGTGTGAATCTGTACTTGAATCTTGTATCTTCCCCTCACTGAGCCTGCTTCTGCCATAGGTTTCTTCCTGTTAAGAGTTTTTCCTTCCCACTGTCGCCCAGTGCTTTTTCATAGCGTGCCATCTGATTGTTGGGGGTTTCTCTCTATTTTTGTAGCCTATTTACCTGACAATATAAAGCATCAGGAGTAGACTGTTTTGATTTGGTGCTATATACATTTTTCCGGACATCACTAAACTTTTGAAGCGGATTCAATACAAATGGGGTTTTGAACTGTCCAGATTTGACGGCCGAGTTGTGAGACTTGCCTCATAAGGACTTACACAGCAGGTTAGAGATGGTTATATCCTCCCATTTATGGACTGGCCCAGATAATGTGGAGCATCCCTTTGGGTTGAAACAGAAAGTGAAAAATAGAGTTCAGGCAACTTGAGCTGCACTGCGTCATGCACACATACATACGGCTCAATCTCATGTCATATATCAAACACAGCCTCTCAGTTTAAGCTGCCACATTTCCCATCTCTCTTTCAGACCTGATGGAGTCGGTGCTGCCCTGCATGCTCTTTCAACACCTTCACCACACCAGCATCCACCTCCAGTGACATATTTAATTATCACTTCCTCCTAGCATATTTGTGCTTTGTCCTTTGTGTCTCAGTCATCCAGGTCATAGTAATCTTAAGTGTTCAGCCGAAGGCTTTTTGAAGAGGTTTCACCTCTCATCTGAAAGGCTTCGTCATTTATAAAAGCTGGGTGGATTCCTTTAGTTTTCCCTTCTACCTTCTGTTTTCTCGGCCGGTTGAGTTTTTACAGTGAGTGATGACAATGGACCCTGGATGCAAAGCTAATGGGATACCTCATATATGTGTATAGTAGTAAAAGATGCATGATACTGCCAATTTTTTCTTAAGACTTGCAGGGGGTGTTGTATAAAAGAGAGACCCTTTCCTGATGAGTTCATGGCCTCTACCTTGATTAATACAACATGAGCAAATTTTGGTCCCCCTCTTTTTTTCTTTTTTTTTTTCACAGCAAGCTTGTGGAGTAATGTGTTGTCCATGTTATCTCCAGTCGCATAAAGGCAACATTTTCTGATTCTGTGAAAGTTTTGTTCAGTAATCAAACTTTAAATTTGTAACAATGTATCTTTTATGTTAATTCCAGAGACTTACCTGAGAATGACTACAGTGATTAAACCTTTCCTATCAAACCAAACAATCAGCTGTATATAATCGTCAATAATTATCATTCTGTGTTAATCATCAACATACAAAATAGCTTATTACATATTACACATTTCTCTTTGTGTTTTTGTGAATCAGAGAAAGAACTTGATGAGTATTCCAGCTACTACAACTCCAAGCGCCGCTCCAACAACGCTCCGCCCTCCTTCTACTCCTCTCAGCACCACCTGCCCTGGGGAGGGGACTACACGCTGGGATCCAGAGGCACGCTACCCCTCCACGGCTCTCGGCCCCACCTCCACATGCCGCCCTCCACCCCGAACCCATACCCGCTCCCCTCCCAGACACAGTACACCAGCTCCAGCTTCGATAGGCCACCACGCCGTGTCCGCTCCCAGGACCAGCTGCTGGCATTCGGGGAAGGCAACACTCTGTCCCGCCTGTCCAAGAACCAGCAACACCAGTACTACAAAGCCATGATGAGCACCAGCAGGAGCTCTACATCACAGACGCTCCGCAGGTGAGATCAGGGATAAGAGGTGAGGTGTGATCAGATAGGACAAAGAGAAGGAGCAGATGAAATACTAAAGACAAAGGAGTCAGATCAGAGAAGAGGAAGACGAGAGAAAAGAAGGGATCATAGAGATATGAGATGACATGAGAAGATGGAGGTGAGATGAGTCAAATCCCATTAAGAAAACATAAGAACAAAGGGAATCAGGGGATAATATTTAATCAGTATCAAGAGTGGGACAGTTTCATTAAAGTTTAAAGAGTCTGGCAAGGTGAGGGTTCATGCTATTAAATTTAGGTAACAAAAATTCAGTTTGGGATATATTAGAGGTCCCATATTATACCTTATTTAACTAGTTAAAATCGTATATGTCCTAAAAGTAATCTTTAAAGTTTGAGCTTGACACAGTGTAGCTCATCCATCCTTCAAAACACAGCTTTGATTTTAGTGCTTTTCCTAACAGGCTGTCTCGTTGTCTGTACTCTTAAATAAAATGAATTCCAGCTGTGCCTTTCTGCCATTTCCATGAATACCCATAGACTAACCATTATCATCATGCAAAGCTACTCTAATAAATAAAAACATGGAGCTGAAAAAGTGCATTATACTTCAAATTTCCACAATTTAAGATGGTCGCCCTTAGAGTTGTCATGATACTAGAACTTTGAATTCAATTCCAATACCCAGGAAAGTACTCTATACCATTTTCAAATCATAAAGCTTCCAGTAAAATTAATATTCATGTTGATTTGTGATTCCAGTGCAAATATTGTAATACTTTTATGACACTGACAATAAGTCTGTGTTTCCAGGTCCCATGAGCGGCTCCTGGTCTCCCCTGACCGTCTGGAGGACCGGCTGATGACGATGGGTCTGCTGCCGGGAACGAGTGAGCGAGGGGGAGGAACCGGGATGGTTCCCACCATGGGCCGGCTCAGCCACCACCAGAAGGCTCAGTCACAGCAGAACATTTGTGTCACGCCATCCATGGATCGCCACCACATGATCAAGATGAACTCCCACCCCACATCAGGCCACGAGCACGACCGCAGCACCACGACCATGTCCGGCATGGGCATGCACGGTGGCTGGGACTCCCACGGCGGGACAGGTGGAGGCCACCCCAACGCCCGACGTATGGCTTTCGCCAGCAAGAGGCAGAACACGATTGAACAGCTGCACTTCATCCCCGGAGGAGGTGGAGGCCAGGGACTCCGGACTGGGAGTAAGAATGAGGTGACAGTGTGAGAGGAAGAGTGGTGGAGAAGAGGTGCAGATGAAAAGAAGCTGAAGACCAGATGAATAGAGGGAAGCAGCGAGGTGTTTAGTGTGAAGATATGAGCAGGAAATGGCAAAGAAACAAGCAAGTGGTTTGGTATCAGCTGGCTCCCTCACGGGGCTGCTCTCAGCTGCACACAGCCCCCTTCATAAAAAAAAAAGTGGTGGATGGCAACATTAGTGAGTAAAGCCAATTGATTCTCTCTTTGTCACTTGTGTATTGGAAAAGAGAAATTTCACCTATTCTTTGTGAAGAGAAGACAAATGCCCAAGTAAAGAGCAAAAAAAAAAGAAAAGAAAAAAGCAGTTAAAGGCTGCTGGGTATTCGCTGTGACTTTTATTGAAGGATATCCACTGAGTCAAATTTGTTGAATTGTCCTTGAGTTTTGTTGTGCTGTCCTCTGAGTCCTCGAGTGCTCCGACAGAAATTCATCCATCTTTGAATCCACTGTGGATGTCAGAGCGCCGAGGCAGAGGCAGACGGGTTTGCTTGTCAGTGTATTTATACAAGTATTTAAAACCAAACAAGTTGCTTTTGTATGAAATTAACCTGATACTATTACTACTACTACTAATAACAATAATATTAGCATAACTGAGCCCTGTAGGATTTTGTGTATACTTAGTTGAAAACATATTTATCCTTTAGCCAGCCACTTTGTAATGTAAAGACTGGTCATGTGATCAGTCTGTCATTTCTTTCTCTAGTCGTGATTGGACTATCAAAGTAAAACTGCTGAAATAATGCAGCAGTTAACTCTCATTTGATTTCTTTATAGCTCGATTCACTCAAGCTAAAGATAAATAAATAAAATGAGCCATTTAGAGACAAAAAGCAAGTCAAAGCGCTGCCATAAAGGCCCAGTCACACCAGCATTTCACGAAAACTCCCAAGAACTAAGTGCCAGTTAATGATAAAGGGAAGGATAAAAATAAAGAAGGTTGAGGAGCTATTGTGAATGTGTTAGCAGTTATCTAACCGTGTCTCGAGTTGCTACTTCTAAAACATTTTGAATCCAGATGTTCGCCTGTGTTTCTGGTGTGACCGGGCTTTACAAGTGAAGTCCACTTTGCAGTATGATTTTAGCTAACTATGCTCTTGTACAGTGAAATCTAGTGGGTGTATATCATCTATGAAACATTGTGTAATTCGTAGGCTAAGAAAGTTTTGAACTGAGCCAATCTCATACATTGACTGACTGACCAAACATTCTTCAGCAACTGTAGGGTTTCCGCCAGTCTACCACAGACTTAGCAGCTTTTTAATTGACCACCTCTCACACTTTTTTAAATAAAAGCTACATTTGTAACGTTAGCTAATGTATCTTATTATCCTGGTGTTATTGTTACCCATTTTTCAGATCAGCTAATAGTACAATAATTTAAAAAAGAAAATAAAAAACAATGTTAAACTTAAAGCATTAGCTTTGGTGGACATCTGCTATTTACAAATGACAGTAAACTACATGATTACTAGCCATAAGTGAACAACTATAACCATATTGTGGGCTCTGTGGGTGGTATAGCACAGTAAAGTGGGGAAAAAACTTTTTTTGTCACTCAATTTGTATCCAGAGATATAAAGTGAGAGCTAACTGCATATTAAGTCTGACATCACTGGGCATTTCTGGGTCCCAAAAGCAAAGAGTCATTGAGGAAACTTTGAGAGTTAAAAAATTCCAAGCTTGAATAAAAGGATCTGCGCGCTTGTTCTCCCAGTAAAGTTTAACATTCCAGCAATCATGAAAAAGAAGGTTTACTAAGCTGGAGTTAGCATTAAGTTAGTTGATCTTGTCAAGTGAAGCTAAGCTAGTTGACATATACCTGGTGCCATTTGCCATATAGAGCTATGTTTAGTCTAAAACAAACTAATATAAAGTCCAAGTTGAGGTTTCTCGCTGAGACAAATGTCTTCATTGAATCAGACCAGGAAGCCAAGTCCATCTTTTATGTTCCCTATGATTTCATTGACAGGAAGAAGATAATAAAAATGGAACGCACCTCACCTAAGATAACATCTGAGCCTCATCCATGACACAAGGTTATGAAAAATGTAAAAAGTCCTAAGCCTAAGTTGACTGCTTACACTGAAATCTTAGTCGGCACGCTATATATTTTGTGTCTGAGACACCGTTAGCTCATGGCTAGGATAGCTAGCTTTGGAGAATAAAAAGGCACTTTGTTGAAAAATAGTTTCTGATTTTTGGTAAAGTGATTTTGGATGGCAGTTATTAAGATTTCAGATGGAGCTGCAATCATTTTCAAAAGCCAAAAATCCCATTTTAACACCATTAATTTTACATTTGGATCCAGAAACAGGGTTGTTTTGTTATCGCTCAACAAAATGGCCAAAATGTTTCTGCTATCGCGGATTGATGGTGCAACATCAGCAATATTAAATGGTGGCTGGGGTCGACAACTTTTCTGGCGGAAACCCTGAACTGTTCAAAACTTTTCATTGCAAGCTTGTAGAGGGGTCGAGGGTTTTGTTTCTGCAGCCGATTGGTATTAAACCAACCCTCCTGTACGTGTACAGCACCACACGTTTTCCTGCAAGTTCAGCTGCTCACCTCGTACGAAGGGGAAGGGTGGCAAATGGGTTTGAGGCGGTGGGGGGGGGGACAATGGACACTTCACACCAAGGGCTAAAATGAATTATCTTTGTGTGTCTATGCTCTGTACAGTCTCTGCTTCTCATTTTCATTTTTTCCTGTGAGTCGGGAGGCATGCTCGTGCATATTTTTCACAGATTTTTTTATTTTTATTCTTCTTGTGTAGAGAGAAAAAAAATTAAAATGCAAGGAAATTGTGCAAAGCAAAAGAACTTTTGTGTGCCATGTAAAGACACATAACCATTTTAAAAAGCTGCAGGAGAAGCGTTGACCATAATGATGTCATATTTTGTACATTTTTTTGGTTTTCTGGCTGTGAGATGGACCTTCTGGCCACGCTGGCTGGATTTACCCTTTCTGGGGTTTCAAGAGAGGCCTTGTTTAAGGTTCAACTCTCGAGTTGTATTTCGATAAAGACAGACATGATTGATTACTGTGTGAAGCTTCCTGCCAGCCATTTTTAGTGTTTTAATACATGTGCTCACGTGTTAATGGTTTATGTAGAAGTTCCCCCTCAATGACACTATGAACGCTATCATCATGAGCTCTCTTTCTTTCTCTTCTACTTAAACATGTATTTATTTTTTTAATCTCTGTGAGTTTTAATGTATAATCCTGGATTTTCAGTATTAAAAACTTTCTAGTGGAATTAAAAAAAAAAAGAATAGAAGAAGAAAAACCCTTTGTATTCACGAGAACAAAAAAGAGCTGATGCAATCATAGAGAAAAGAAGAAACGCATGACGGTGTCAGAAGCCAGTGTTGGTGATGTCATAGTGCTGACTTATGATGTCACGGCGTGTATGTGCGTACATGTACATGCGTCTGTTTCAGTTTGTGTGCCCGTGCGTGTAACTTTCTGTGTCTTCTTAATCTTCTTAGGAATGCTGAACCTCATTATTATTTATTTTTCTTCTTTTTTTTGGACCAAACTCGGGGTACGTCTTCAGCACTCGAGTCACTGCGTGTTCATATCAAGCTGTAATGACATTTTCAAAGCCTGTCATTCTTTTAAAAATTCATTTTTTTAAAGGGACATTATTCAGTTAGCTTTTCTTGTCAAGCTATGTTCATCAAAGTGAGGACTTTTCAGACATTTGAAAATGTAACTTACTGAAGGCTTATATTGTGTCAGGTTTTGGTGTTTTAATAGAAGCTGAGTGCTTTAATTTATTGGTGTTTAAGTTTGTGTCACTGAAATTTGAATTTAAAGGTACTTTTTGTAAACTTTGATGTTTAAAAATTCGTTACAAAATGAACAAAACTATGAAAAAGAAATGTGAAGAAACAGCCACTGTGACTTTATATATAAAACATGCACTGTTTGTGTGGAAGAGACATCAAGTGAAGTTGGAATGGGGTGCAAATAGTCTTACCTTTATTTAACCTGGTAAGTCAAAAACAGCACATTTTTACTTATGACCAACCAACAGTTCGACTGCCTTGTCTTGATCAAAAAATAGGTCCAAAATTATCAGACGTAACCACCGGGACGTCGCCCACTAGGGTAATTACAAAAAGTACCTTTAATATATGTCCACAAAAGCTGTTTCTTTTTTAAAAGAAATGTTTTCATCTGAGAAAATTTTAAAGGCACAGAAGGTATAAAAAGCAGCTTTTTTAAAGCTGCAATACGGCCAAAAGAGGAGAACGCTAATTGCATTTAAAGGTTTTTTTTCTGTGGAGAGCAGTTGTTGCCGATGTGGAGCAGAATGTAAAGTGACCTGACTTTGGCTGATTTTAGAACCATAAAAGAGCACGAGGCGCAAAATAAGAAGGGAGGGTGGATGTAAATGACGTGGGAATTCAGTTATATTTTTAATGTCTCGCTCACTTTTCCTCATACCTTCAAAAGTCTGATGCAGATGTTATAATCCATGTTCAGTTAATTGGTCCCCTGATAAAACTGTGTGCCTGTATGTGTGCGTTTGTGTGCTTGGGTGTGTGTGTGTGTGTGTGTGTGTGTGTGTGTGTGTGTGTGTGTGTGTGTGTGAGTGTGTGCGTTTTAACCACTGGGGGGGGTGTTGGGAGGCATGGGCATATTTGTATTCTCGAAGCTACTCTGCATACCTCAAATTGTATAATACATTTATTTATTACATCCCCTTACATGTCTATTTCCAAGAATATCCAGACAAAGGTCTCACAGATGTGCAACCCTTTTGTTATTGGTGATCAATTCTTGCGTTTGTAGAAATCATACTGTTTAATTGATAATAACAATAAAATTAAATACCACTAAACTTTGTTTTTCTGTGTGGTGTGATTAAATATTACTTTTTTAATATTTAGGTCACATTTTTATGTTTAGAAATTTTTATTAATATATTTAATGTTGATCCTGACTCCCTCTGCTTTTTACAAATTTTTTTTAGTAGATTTTAGTAATTTTTTTCCCTTTTTCTTTTTCTCCCAGAGTCACAGGCCTTCTGAATAAATGAAGTTGGAATGAAAATTTCCCCCTTTTTTTTTTCCAGAATTATTGACCCTTCATAAATTCCTAAGTATGGAGACATCGACATGAGATGTTCAGGGTTAAGAAAAAAACTCCACAAAAATGCATTTGAACTCTGCTAAAAGTTACAAATCAATTTTACATCAACTATCTACATACATGGATATTTAAATTGTTAAGGAAAACTTCAAAAAACACATTTTGGGTGCATTTTTCAAGGGCCATCTATAACTGATATATAGCTGACACAGGCTATGGCATATCTTCTCTTCTACCTAAATCAAACCTACACCCTTATTTCTATGGCATGTCTTCTTTCAACCTACATTGAGGGGCTCTCTATTAAAGCCACATTTTAACATTCTGAATATAACTTACAGTGTGAAATTAAGGAAAAAAAGAGCCAAACAAGTTCTATATAATAGTTTGGACACAGTACATTTTCCCTTTTATATGGAATATTAAAACCTTAAATAATCTCATCCAGTCTTCATTAAAGGTCTACTGTGTAGAATTCAAGAGGCTCTACAAGTAGAAATAAAATATTCACAATTATGTGTTTATTTTATTAAGTTTTAATAAAGTTACAATGAACCCTAATATACCAGCACACTTACAAAACATTTTCCATACAGTGTCCTTTGTGTCTAAAGTAAAGCAAACACTGAATCTATGGACTGCCTTCAGCAGTTTCACCCACTAACACTGGTTCTCCTATTCACATGCAAAGGGTGATTTTATGATGGGTATTTATTTGACTGTGGTTTCCAACCATGCATCTAGAGGCCACTATGTACTGCACTTTTAAACATGTATGTAGTGTTTACACTGACAGAATTTAAACAAAGTTTGGATGCACAGTCTAAGTTTGAAATGACTGACCCATGAGTAACAGTATATGTATTTATATACAGTTGGACAAAGCATTAATCCCTTCCTATTGTGCAAAGGTGATGAAAAATATGGTGTAAATGGGCACTACCATATAAAACTGCTGACTTATGAATCTATTCAATAGTGACTGGCGTTTAGAGATCCTTTCTGTAGAGGACCACAAGGGTCACAGAAAGGGTAATAAAGCATTTCTTTAAGTATTAATATGAATATTAAAACTATGCAATAATGCCTTTATTTATAAATAAGGAATTAATCTGGAAACAGACTAAAATATAAAAATGAACTTGATAAATATAGTCATGTGAGTTAGAAAGTTTTCACAGGACTCTCTGCAGCCGTGTGAAAAACTATGTTCACCTCACAATTCAAGAGCTTGTAGAACCACCTTCAGCAGCAATGATTTTGATTGGATTTATGAGTCTGCCACATCGTTTTGGAGGAATATTAGCCCATTCTTCTTTACAGTGTTGCCACATTGTGTAAATTGGTTGTAATCATAATCTGTGAACATCATAGTCCATGAAGACTGCTGTCTGACCTCATCTGACCAGACCTGTCCATCACCAGTCCAAAAAAGAAGTGTCTCAGAGTCGATTCCTGATGTAATCACACACCAAGAACTGAATTAAACGGGGGGAAAAACGGATTACTGACTGAAAAGATGCAAGCTGAAGCTTTAACTTGCTACACCTTCTTTTTTTTCACGCAAAAAACACTTTTACAACATGGTTTCACCATAAACAAACAAATACAATAGCAACCAGGTGACAAAAACAAAATATTGATAATCACGCCCCTTTTACAGATGCAGATTCGCAAGAAACCTCAGGAAAGTTTTCTGAATATTTAAGGCGAGTACCGTTTGACTTCCTTCAGCTGCTTTCTAAATCAAACCTACACCCTTGCCCACAATGTGAGTGTGCAAACAAATCCATGTGCCCACAACATGAGCAGCGCAGCAGAGTAAACACACAGTCAAACACACCCACACAGGCAGCAATAGGCAAGAATAATACACTATAATAATAACTTTAATTGAATGCAAATGAGGCACCAGGCACACAGCAGCACTTCCATGACGCGCGCACACACACACACGTTGTAATGTTATGCAGCATGCACCCTAATGATATCTTTAATTGACTAATTAACATTTCACACACTTGGTGTGAAAACGCACACATTCACACACACAGTGACACGCAAGGGACTTGATGGCTTACGGTGTTTGAAGGCAGTTTTTTTAATGGAGTGTAAAGTGTATGCATGCACGCGCACGTACATGAACGCTCTCGCTCTCACATACACACGCGCGCGCTTTATTTATTCTTGAGCATCATGCTGGATAGGATACGGATTTTGGGCAAGAGGTGGATGTGAGCGTGGTGGCGGCGGTGTGCTGGATGCGGTCGCGGCCGGACAGACTAAAACCTGCGCCTGGCTCTACCCGGAACCATTATGCAGACAGGAAACAACCATTTTAAGGCCAGGAGCATCCGAGGAGCCGTCGTCTACAGAGGGGGGGACACCTAAAGCTGACACGGGGCGGAGAGCAACCAGCCGGGGAGAAAAGAGGGAATAACACGACGGGAACAAAACAAAGGCTCCGTGTGAGGGAAGAGGAGCAGTGAGCCACTCCAGCTGCATGACTCTACTGTCACACAGACAATGGACTTATCGGGGCAGGCCAGCGGAAACAGTTTTTGTTAGCGAGAGAAAAGCAGCCCTCCCGGGCCGATGGAGAGCCAGGCCTCTCACTCCGCTTTTCCCTGGATGAAGAAAAAGGCCCAGCTGACAGGCTTTAAGGACCCCGTTCTCGCGGTGCACAGCCACCTTCATGTGTTCACATTTTTACTTCCTTGATTCTGAGCCTGTTTTTTCGCACCCAGACGTCGCATGCTACGAGGTAAAAACAAAAACAAAAGCCGTTCCCAGCAGGACTGTGTCGGCTAACGAGCTAGCTGCCGAGCTAACGGTCCGAGCTAAGCTTTAGCATTGCTAGCTGTTGGCTAGACAACCAGGGGACCTCATTTAGCATCACCTTAACCTACCTACTTTTAGTAGTGTTTTTTAAATAATTATAACTATCGTAATTAAAAATTAATTTAACTATGTATATGTTAAAGTGCGAGTAAAACAGCGAGACAATGTTGTTGTTTTTTAACGATTAGAGCAGGATCACTAGTTAGCTAGCTGAGGGATTGACGGATGCTAGCAGAGTCTGGCGAGTGGCTGGAAACGATTATTTCCATCAGTCTGACCCACTCGGTCATCGGTTCATCTATTCCAGATTGTGGACCTGAAGTCACCGGTTGTCCCCGGACTGTCCTCCCCCCTCATTCAGCGCCGTGGTCCAGCCAGCAGGGTGCTCCAGATACAGACCTGTGGATCAGCCGGTAAGATGCAAGCAGCATGCAGTCACCCTGCTCCCAATTAAGGCTCTATAGTCTTATTCTTCTTGTGTCAGCTACATTAAAAATTGATGCGTTAAAGGAGATCTAAGTAATGTTAAACTCTGCAAAAATCTGAATAATCTTTGCATGCTTTTTTTGGTGCAAATTCTGGTGCTCGGTTTGCAACTTAGAATAATTACGCCTTTCTGCAGCGATTTATTTCCTATAACTGGATTTAAATCTTAAAAACAAAGTGTTTGCTGCCATGACATTTAATAAAATAGGTTTCATAAAAATATTAGGATGCTAGCCTCCCTGGTACTTAACGTTGCAAATTTCTCCATAATGAAAAAGTAAAAAAAAAAAAATTTTTTTAAAGGCAGTAGCAGCTCCTAGTGTCCTTCAAACAACTGATGCTCGTGGAAAGAAACAATATTGCACACGGGAACTCTGTCCCACTGTAATAAGGCTTTTTATTACTTGTTTATATCCATTATGAATAACTGGACCTGGATTTTTTTTAATGCCTCTTTTTTTCTATCCACCATCTTTCCTTTTACCTCCTAACACAAGTGTACTTTGGCTGCATATTTTTGTTCAATATCTAATGTTAATCTATTTGCTTGAATTTTTGTTTAATTTGGTATAAAGGGAGACAAGACTTAAGAAGTAAAAACAAACAAACAAAAAAACAAACAAAAAAAACCCGTTAAATTTTAAACATTAAAAATGGCTTAAATTGCTGCTATTGCTGCTGTTTCTTACCTCATTACAAGTATTGTGGTTTTGGGGCTGCTGGATGACAAAATTAACCTTTTAATGACAGCTCCTGCTGTGAGATGTTGTGATGATATTTTCCAGAAGACATTCTCTAAATGCTTTCCTTCAGCAGACATTATTGGTAATAAATACACTCAGTTGAACTCTTCCTTAGTAATGCCACCTAATGATAGACAAAGCAGTGCAGTCTACTTTGCATTGTCACGGGAATTTGCATGTATTGACCCAGTGAAGCAGAAAACATGTAAATATGATTTTTTTTTTATCCTAATCTTCCACCAAGTCTGTTTTACTTTTCTGGAGATAAATATTTAACTTTACCAGTTCACAAATTTTAAGATTTTCTGGTGTTGTGGTTGCTGTTGCATTTTTTTTGCAGCACCATTATGCCATTTTATGCTTTACATTGTATATAGCTCTCTATTGTATATTCCTCTGAGTTTTGTGCAGAACAAGAGTGACATGAGCGTCCACCACAAGTGCACAGAGCCTGGAAAGCCTGTGTTGACAGACAAATCTGATAACCACCAGTGGGATACCTGTTATCTCTGACCTGGGTTTTAGCTGTTGTTGAACCAAATAACAGAGAAATCCTGACTACGTTGAAACTTGCTTCATGGTATTCACCTCAGATAAAGGCAGTTTTTAAGATATTTTAGTGTAACATAACTGATTGAGTGGAGCCACTAAAGCATGTTGCTCAAGTTCTTACATTCAGTAAGAGCTTGTCCTTATGAATGTAAAAGTCCTTCATCAAACCACCTGTGTGCATAGTTAAAGTGTGAAAGAAAATGGTATATTCTCTGCTCCTATTAACCAGAGGTTGGTTTTTATTTTGAACAAAATATAAATTGACTAATGAACACTATAAGCTAATGTGGATTTAGAAATCTTTATTTATTTTGGGGGAGCAGTGTGTAGGGACGGTACCTCAGGGTAGCCATTCAGTGGATTCGAACCCTCGACCTTCCGATCATGGGGCCACCACTCTACCTACTGAGCTATCCCTGCCCCGAGTGCCCGTTATTTTCCATAAATGGATAAAATAGGACTTATGTTTTGTTAATGGTCAGTGTGCGCAACTAGACGTTAAATGTCTAGTCAACTAGACATTTAAACATTGCTGCTGTTGCTAGTTGGAGCCCAAAATACTAGTTGGTTAAACATATTATTTTATTTACGACACCATTGCGGTTGCAGCTCACTTAGACATCTGTCCCTTGTTTCTGTCATTTATATGACTAGTAAATTAGTTACCAGGAACATTCTCAACTCCGACCCTTGCCTCTGGCTGGATACTGAGTGGGGTGACAGTAAAAATCAAATTGAGCGTGCAAGTGGCTGAAATGCATGCCGACACTTTATAGCCACCCAATTACAGTTTTCAAAAAGAAATGGCACACACTTATACCTGGTTTATGGACACTGCATTGGTTGTGCTGCACACCAACTGTTGTTACAACAGTTTCATCACAATTTATACTGACAAGCAACACTTGCTGGATTTACTATTTTAGTTATGTATTTAGTTTTAACCGGATAGTCTCATCTTTTCAAACTGTTGCAGCATCTCCCTTTGTATAAACTGTGAATCTGAGCTCCTGCAATGATATATCACTGAAATGATGGTAAAGACCAAAACAACTGTATACTCTTGTCTGCAACCCAGGGTTGAATTGCTCTAGTTTTTTACATTGCTATCATTTGGATAGCTTGCAGCTGGGTAATCTTCATATGTTGTGCTGAACACAGAAACCCAAAGACCATCAGCCCAGTTTCTGTTTGGGTGGGGAGGCAAGATTAGGGTTTAACAAAGAGCCTCCCTTTGGGAAAGTGATCGCTACCAAAAACATTTTAAGGACCAAAATTAGATTTATTTTACTAATAAGTCTCATTATTGTTTGTAGCCTGGCTGGAGACGCAGAGCATTTGGAAATGATGCTTTGTGTGATATTTTCCACTGTTGTAAATACATTGAGCATGTTTTTGAATTCCATCGTATTTGTTGTGCATTCTAGGCTTTATGTGAACTGGCATGGGATTGGAATTAGAGCTTTGTTATGTGTTCCTTAGCTGTGAGAACAACCCCCCCCCCCCCCCCCCCCCTTTTGCTTTAATCGAGCAGACCTGTGTCGGTGCTTTTTTTTTTTGGCTTAGATGCTTTTAACTCTCACTACCCTATTACTTAATGACTGTTTTCTTAATTTCACAATTTGCATGCAGCTAAACTGAATGCATGATCATTATGCTTTGTCTGTACAGACAACATACAAAATCCTTCCTGGTTTTATATCTGACTGTACACAGATGTGACAGCGCATATAAAGACATTCGGCTTCTGTGGTTTCTGTCTCAGGGGAGTCTCATTCACGTCGAGCGCTCACTGCAGAGCTAGAAAAAGGTCAGAAATAAAAGCAGATTTGACCCTAGTTAAAAAAAAAAACAACCCCCCCCCCCCCCAAAAACAAAACGAAGTATCGGACAGAAACTGCAATGCTGACACAGGAGAAGTAGCGACTTGAATTATTTAGGCTGATGTTTTGGAGAGGTTGAAATGATGGCGGGTTGTTGCACGCAGTGAAAGCGAGAAGCATCATTAGTTAAATTAAAGAGGGTGTCATTATCGTTAGATTATGACAGGAGTGTCATTTTGCTGATGTTTTTGGCAGTATTAAGTTGAAGAATGAAGAAAACTGGTGTTTCAAACGATACAGCCTCAAATAGTTTCATTTGTGTTTTTTGAGATAAATGAATATGAGCGAGTGCACTTTGTCCTCTTCCTTTGTTTTTATGGAGCTAAAATGTGTTTTCTCCTTTTTAAAGGAAAGCATATCAGTAGGTTATTGATTTATTTGCTGTAATTTACTTCAAGTCACGTGCTTCTTTTAGGCTGTCATGTTCCACATGCAAAATTCAAATATCAGACAAGTGCTTGCTTGGTTCATTTTCAGTGTTTGTGTTCATTTTTCAGTACTTATCTCTCCTTCTCCCTTGTTGTAAATCAAGCCCCCCACCCACCTTTTTGCATCAGTGCCCACCCTAAAACCTCAAACTCACTCACAGTTTAGATCAGAGTGAACTAAGATATGATGGAAACTAAATCCATCTAGAAGAAGTGAAAGTTGTAAAAGCTTTCTGAAGGTGGGGCTGTGGAAGGACCTTTGACTCTTCTTTGCAGATGCCTTTGTCTCCAAGGGTCTCTAATCCAGTCTGCTCATGGAAATGTTGTTAGATTATTGACTTCGGCTCTCTGTTTCTATCCCTGTGGCTTCCATGCAAATTTCTAGAGTTCAGTGGTGCCTGGGCCTCTCTTCACTCCCTGTTTGAACCCACAAACATCCCACAGCTCTGGGTCTACAAGGACTGGCAGTCGTCCTTGCCAGACAGATTTCACAATCAAAAATGCTCACTAGCCTGGGCATAACCTATCGGACAACACTGTCTTCACCTACCTTCATATCTTGTTGTATATGTTTTCATTTTGAGTTGTATTTAATGTGAGAGGAAATCCGCTTTAACAAGACACAAAGCACACTAAATAATGTCACAAAATAATTAGGATTGCAATTTTTGCTATAATGGAGTAGTTCTAGTCTGAATCGTACAGTACTTAGAGTTTACAGTATCACGTCACTCCAGAGGGAGGGAGGGAGGGAGGGAGGGAGGGAGGGAGGGAGGGAGAGAGAGAGAGAGAGAGAGAGAGAGAGAGAGAGAGAGAGAGAGAGAGAGAGAGAGAGAGAGAGATTTTGTGTGTGCATTTGTATGTGCTGGAAGTCATTTTATCCAGCAAGAGGTGGACAGGAGCCATCTCTGAATTCCCAGTGAATTCTCACTGGTGTCTCTAAATTGCGAAATGGTACGGTTCCTCTTATAGTATTAAATTTTATTTAAAAAAGTTACAGGCTGACACACATAACTGGAATATGTCCTAATATTTGATTGAAGTAAATATTACTGTGTCTAGGCAGAATTATTATTTCATATTACGGTTTTAAGGGTTTTTGTATTACGTTTTCTCTTAACACACATACTTACACTGTCACAAACAGAAGAGAGAGGAAGTAGAAGTTAACAACGCTGAGGCTCCAAAATGAAAAGTACAGGAAAGAGATGCAAGACTGAGAAACTTTTAAAAGTACATCATCAACAGGAATTGAAGCAGTCAAGTCACATAAGAATTGATTTCTGAAACAAAACGCTCATAATCAGCTCCTGTTGACCCACAAGTGATGTTTTGGAACATGTAAGCACATTTACTTCTGGTACCAACTGCAACGAATTTGCTCTTGTTCTGTGAAAATGTTTAGGTCTTAAAGTTTGAAGAGGGAATTATGTGACTCATTGTCTACGTGATCTCTCCAAATGTGCCATATTTTTATTTTTATATTTAGCTCAAATAGAGAAGACTCTGCTTCAACCAGACAAAGGCTTTGAGTTCTTGATTGATAAATAATTGGAATGGTCAGAAATCAAAATGGCTTCTTGTTCATTTCCTCTCTGATTTAAGTTGTAATGCTGATTATTTGACTGTTATGTTTATCTGCAACACAGACAGGAACCATTGAGGATTGATGATTTCTATCCTGCTTACATTTATTTCTCTGGATTTCCATGTTTGGCTTATCGCTTATCCGCCTGCCAGTAATGATTTTTTTTTTTTTAACTAAACACTGTGATTGGAACTGCTTTCTCACACTACAACAGAAACAAATTACAATCTGGTTTCACAGCTTGGCCACAACAAGGATTTAAAGGAAATCATCTCCCGAGAAACTCGAATTTACAGCAGCTGTGGAGCATTAGGTTCACTGGGTTCGAGCTGGATGATATTAGAAAACCAGCTGAAGAAAAGTTTACCTGGTTGAATAAACATTGAATGCAGTACGCTTTCCAAGATTTCCAGAGTTGTGCAAAAATAATTGTAGAACAGCTACTTTGATCCTCTTGAGTGGATAAAGCAGGAAGGCAGTGACCCGGTTTTTACACAGTAAAATCACTCTGCTTTTCTAAAAACACTAAAAACTAGAGCTACAGAAACGAACAGGTCATCTCTTCACTGCCAAAAAACTATCATCAGGGTAACATGAGTGCAAATAATCAGTACTGAAGCAAAAGACTGATACCTGCAAAAATTTGTTTGTCCTAGCTGTATCAAGTTCCACACTGTAATTGCTAAGGGAGAGGCACTGAGGGCAGGAAAAACAATATGCTGTTGTTGTTTAATTTATACAGAATTACTGACATTATTCTTTTTGTTTGTTTTTGTTCAGGCTCCTCGAAGATCTCCTCGACTGGATGGAAGGCCAGTGAAACAATGGTTCAGCCTGCACAGAAATAACGGACACACTCCACTTTATGGGACTGCTATGGAACATTCTAAAGAAACACTACAGACTCTGTTTTCTTTTTTATTATAGTTTAGTATATTTATGACATTTTTTTTTCTTTTTTTTTAAAAGAAGCATTTGACGCTTCGCTCTTTAGCGACACATTCATGTGAGGAAAATCAGGCTCTCGGTGGATTATCGTGGCCTGTTGGACGTTAGCAGGACTACCTGTGAAAATCAGACCGCCGGAGGTTTGATAAGGGCTCACTGCTGTTTCCAGCAGCTGCAAACGGGTTGTGCCACCCCTGAGTGCATTGTCACAGCTGCATTGGGAGATGTTCCAGTTCAGCAAGTACCCCATGGACATTTTAGAAATGCTAAGTGGACACCAAGCCCACCAGTTCAAAGGCCTTGGATTAGAACGACAACTGAGCCACCAACAGCAAGTGCAGCTGCAGCACCAGCAGCAGCTGCAACAACAACACCAACCCTGTGGTGACACATCTGGAAGCCTCTTGTCGGGCCTCGGCCTTGGGTCCCTCCAAACCTCACGGAGCAATGCTTTTGCAGACTCCTCATCATTGTTTGCCAAAATGAGTGCTCCTCCTCCATCCATCTCCCACCAGAGCCAGTCGTCCACATCGTCTCACAGCTCCAGGAAGTCGAGTAAGATGAGCAGCAGTAGCAGCAGCAGTGGCAGCGGGAGCTCCTCGTCGGGGTACCCCCAGTTTCTGCGGCCTTTTCACCCTGCTGAGGCAGCGCTGGCTCAGGAGCAGCTCCACTCTGGGATGGGACGTTTCGACTTTGGTGGGAGCAGCAGTGGAGGAAGCGCAGGAGTCATTGGGGGCGTTGTCACACCTGCACCCCCGCCTCCCCCGCTCCATCCAGGTCTCTCTGTGCCCCAGCCCTCCTCTGGCCCTTCTTCCTCCTCACCCTCACCCTCCACCTCTGCTTCCGGCTCCAACAACCCCTCTGGTAGCACTGCGGTCCCCTTAGTTGGCCAGTCCGATCCTCGCAGTCTCCACCAGCAGTTCAGCTGCATGCTTGCTGCTAATCAGTACTTCCTGTCTGGTGTTCCCACCAGCAGCAGCCTAGAGCAGTTTCTCGTCCAGCAGGGCACTCACAACCACCTAGGTTTGGGCCTCGGGCAAGGCACCTCAGAGTCAAACTCAGCACTGGCTGCTCCTCCTGCACTCCACTCCTCCCACAGCCACACAGCTCCACAGCCTCAGCAGCAACAGCAGCAACTCACCCCACACGCCTTATCTCATCCACACAGCCACACTCACCACCCGCACCCTCTTCACCCAGCCCCGCAGCCGGCCCCACTGGGCGGTTTTGATTTCCAAGGCATTCCTGTCCTCTCCTCTAACCAGATAGCATCGCTAATGCAGCAAGAGGCTGGCCTCCCCCTCCCGCTGCCCCTGCACCTGTCCCTCTCTAAAGATGATGGAGCAAAGTCTGTAGACAGCTCGTCTACGTCAGTATCGAGTGGGGGTAGCAGGAGAAAGAAGGCAATGGCGGGTTATCTGCCCCAGAGGAAAACGGACAGTAGCAGCCACAGTCACAGTAGCAGTAGTGTTAGCAACTGCCACAACAACAGCTCGAGTGGGCACAGTCAGAGCTCCTCATCGGGCCTCGTAGGAGGAGGAGGGTCTGGGGGCGTCAGGCTAAGTGGCATCGGAAGTGAACCGCAGCATTCCTCTCTCCTCTCCCCGTCCTCGCAGCAGCAACAGTCATCCTCCACTGTGTCCTCCTCCTCATCTGTTCCCACCTCCTCAAATCCCACCTCTGTGCTCGTTGCCAACGGAAACCAACAGCTGTCCAAATCCCAAGAAAATCATAACAGCATCTCATCAGGCCAGACAGAACCAGAACCCCTTTACCACTGTGGTGAGTGTGGTAAAACCTTCACCCACCTTTCAAGCCTACGAAGGCATCTCCGCAGCCATGGGTTGACGCCAGAAAGCCAAAGCAGGAAGTCGGACTGTAACTCTCCCAGCCCGGAGAGGATATTCTGCTGCGGCGAGTGTGGGAAGAGATTTAAAAAGAGAGGTCACCTCATCCAGCACAGTGTCACCCACTCAGAAAACCGGCCTTTTGTCTGCAGCATCTGCCAAAAGTCCTTCAACCGTCGAGAGTCACTTACGAGACATGAGAAGATCCACGACGAGAAACCTTTCCGCTGCCCGGCGTGTGGGCGTTGTTTTCGTGAGAGCACCTCTCTCCTGAACCATGCTGCTTCAGGTGCTTGTGGCAAACCTCCACGCAGTTCAAAAAACAGGGCCAGCAGTGCAGGGAGTGCATCTTCCAACCCTAGCAGCAGTAAAATGGAAAGTAGAAGTGACGGCGTAGGGATTTCAAGTGATGGGGCAGCGATGGCCAGTGACAAATATGCAACAGATTATTCCAGAAATCGCTACCAGAGCCAGTCGTCCTACAACAGCAGCGGTGTCGACGACTACAGACGATCCCAGCCTTCATCTCTGTATCCCTCAGAAAGCACATTAGCCAATGAAATGACCAGCCAGACCCTCCGGAAGGCCCCTTTAGCCCCAACTCTTCACCCCCACCCACAAAGTCAGCAACATCACCACCACCATCAACAGCAACAACAGCCGCACCTTCCACTCTCTTCCCTATTGGATGATTCAGAAGATGAGGTCACCAGCAGTGCAATGTCAGCCATCGCTGCTGCAGCCGCCGCCTCGTGCGATATAAACACAGAAAGCCGGGAAGGAGAGAGGAGGGATATCATTGGAGGCCTATTGGGGGGGTTGGGGTTTGGTAACCTAGGTGGACCGTCATCCACCTCCACCCTGAATGGTTCCACCATGCCACTGACCCACCCCAGCCAGCCGCACACAAAGCCCAGGAGGCCGCGGAAGCCCAGAGAGAAAAGGGATCCCAACACCATCGTCAGGAGGAGGAGGAGCCCAGCACCGCCAGGCGACGGATCGGAAAGGCCGTACGGATGTCAGATATGTGGCAAACGCTTCAGGAGGGCGGAGACTCTGAGGCGCCACAACCGTGTCCACACAGGGGAAAAGCCTCACGCGTGTGACGTCTGTGGCAAGACGTTCCGTGAGCCTTTCCACCTTACCAAGCATCTGACTGTACACTCGGGTCAAAAGAACTACAAGTGCAATCTTTGCGGGAAGATGTTCGCCTACGCTCAGAGCCTCGTGAGACACGGGAAGCTGCACAGAAGAGGAGAAATCGACAACCAGGGGAGGAGAATAAAAGGTGCTGCTGCCGCCATCAGCCAAGTCGCCAACACGGGGAACTCTGACTTCTTCTCCTCCTGCTCTCAAGGAGAAAAGTCTCCAACGTCTGGCACGCCATCACAGAGGCTTTACACCTGCACCGTTTGCTGGAAATCCTTCCGTCACTATTTCCACCTGACAGCACATCAGCAGACTGTCCATGGCGGCAGGGTGGGGCTGGAGAAGTCTTTTCGCTGTGAAGTGTGTGGCAAAGCCTTTGCTTATTCTAACAGCTTAGTGCGGCACAAGCTGTCTCAGCATGGCATTGACCGCAACGGTCAGCGCGTGAATCAGAACCAACCCTCTGGATACTCCCCGCTCTTCTACGATTCTAATTCAGCTCCCAACTATGCTGCTTCCTCCCACATGCCACAGGGGACATCCGGACAGCAACCAAACCCACAACAACAACAACAACCGCCGCCGCCGCCACCACCACCACCACCTCCTCCTCCGCCGCCCCCGCCACAACAGCAGCAGCAGCAGCAGCAACAGCAACAACAGCAGCAACACCCGCACCCTTTTTACTACCGCCCAAAAAACTACCAAAAGCGTCATGGGCAGACAAGAAAGCACCGGAAGAAAAAACGGCGAGTAGTGATCCACAGCATCATGAGGGACGGAAAGCTGGTGGGCGTGCCCCTGAGTAAAGACACGCGCAGGAAGCTGATGATTCTGAGAAAGAAGCGGGGCAGACTACAGGCTCAGCTCAACAAAAAAAAGCTCCTGGCACAGTTGAGGATAAAGGGCAGTGTAATGAAGGTGAAGTCATGGTGTGGTGGCGCCGTCAGGGTCACAGGGCTTACATCAATGGACGTCCCCATCAAACGCTTCCCCTGCCCCATCTGCCCAAGCACCATGTATGCCAAGCAGGGTTCTCTGCTGGTCCATCACGCCATTAGGCACCCACCTAGGAACTCAGGCCGCCACGCCCGTCTGCGGTGCCAGGTGTGTGGGAGGCGCACCAGTTCGTTATACAAAGCCTTGAAACACAGGGGCCAGCATCTTAAACAAGCTGCATTCCAATGCCACAAATGCCGACACAGTTTTTGGAACCCGCGGCTACTCGCCCGCCACAAGTTCTCCTGCCGGGCGGCGACCGCCAGCAGTGGGGGTGGGACCTGGGGACTGATGAGATCTCCATCGTCAGATGATGAACATTCACCAGTCCAACTGCCAGTCCCAGGTCTGGTCCAGCCTGAGAGATCAACGGTTCTGACTGACTACAGTCAGTAAACAAATTTTTTTTTTTTTTTTTTTTTTTTTAGATTAGATTGTTTTTGATGTTTATTTTTTTTAAATAATCCAAGAAGCAAGCAAGAGCTAGCAAGTTTTTAACAAAAAAGAAAAAAAAAGGTGGAAGTATGGGGTTTAGTGTAACTACAGTAATAACCTCGAGCCTTCCTCCTGTGTACAATCCTAACTTACCACAGCAACGGTGGTTGATAAATTAAAGTGGACTTCAAAAGGCCCAAAATCAGAACCACCATCACAGGCTGTTTCCTCTTCCCCAAAAGTGAAGGAACTCAAGACCACATGACTTTAGTAGCATCTGTTATTAAAAACAGATTCGGCTTCCTGTCCATCATGTTTCTGTTTTTTGTTTTAAATCCCCGGTCAGCAGTGTTTGGGCATAAATGTGGATTGGATGCCTTTTGTAGAGGGGGATGTATCTCCGGTAGTAGGGATGCACCGATATTAAACAATTTGACCAAAAGAAATGCAGATTTATACCTATATATTTTAGTGCTTATTTTTATTTATTACACAGCTCAACTATGAAACAAAAGTTGATTTTTATTTTTTATTTTTTCCCCTGTAATTATGTTCTGCCAGGTTTGACCACCAGGGGGCACAGTTTTATCGGTTGGTGTTTTCAGTTGTTAACTTTTGATATTTTCTCAAGTGGAGGGATGGGTGGATGTTTGTAATAAGTTGCCAGGTTACACGGACTCACTGCACCATCTTGTGGCGATAGAGGAAAGTACAGCCGTGGCGTAGTTCATCTTCAGTTTTTTGGGGTTTTTTTTTTAATAAGTGGTTTTTAGATATACAATCACTTTTTTATTTATTACACTTTGGAAAGTTTCAAATTGTTTTTCCAACAGAGATTTGCATAAAGTTCCACTATTTTTTTTTAAACACTCAGCCAGCACAAAAGTAATGCAACACGACACACAAATATCAGTAAATGCCTTCTTGTGTACTGATATCCCTCCAAATATCGGTGCATCTCTATTTTTTTTTTATTTCTAGTTTGCGTTCACATTATTCACCGGTAAACAGTAGCGTCTCTGTCTCTTGGTCTGTGTTTATTTGTTACCCCCGTGGAAGAACTCTCTTTTTATACTGAGATGAAATTTGCCCTCAAGATAAATTTATCTTTAATGGAAAAAAGAAATCCTGATGTGACACTATTTAGTCATTTTTAATGAGCTTCTTAGGACAATAAAGGGTTTGTTTGTCTAAAGAAACTGAAGGGAGACAGTTGGGACAAACAAAGTGTTGATCTTGTTTTTAATGTACACTACTTTATGATGTTTTTGAAGAAGCATGAACAGAGAGTGAGAACAGGAGCGGTTAATGTGTTCAGGATTTGAAAAGGAAGAAGAGAAATAGCCGGAGTGTACTGTACAATTCGTATTATATTTTATTATATATTGATTATTTGCTGTTTTTTACACCGAGTATCATTTCTTTTATCATTGTTGCTAATGTTTGGGTGGGAGGGAACGAGTCAGGGACTGTCTTTGTAAAACAGCGGGATGAGTATATGTATCGATGTGATATCCTCCCCCCTCCTCCTTGAGCCCCCTTTTACCTACTCCCTCATTGCCACACTTGATGCCCCATTTTTGTAACAGAAGCGTGTACACATAGTTCATTACTTAGGTCCTGTCCAGATGTGTGTTTTCTTTTACCTGTAAAACTAAAACATGTAATATTATTACTAAATTACTATCCTTTTCATTGCCTAAAAGTGAGTTGTTGAAAACCCTCAAATCGAATAAAAAAAATCTGAAACATTGATTGTTGTCTTAAATCTTCTGTTTCATACACTCATCTCTTTTTAGTTAAGTGACATGTTATAGGATGTATATTTTAAATGTTCCTGAAATGTTGGTTAATTTAATAGTAAATGGAGCATAAAGGAAAGTGCATCATTTTACATGCTTAACTGATCTCCCTTACATGACAACATTGTACTGATAAAACTGAGCTTTCAACATCTTTCAACAAGTTTACCTGCAGTTGAATCCAAATGAAGTTGGAGAGATGTAGATAGCATTGAGGAAACGGTTAGTTACATGAGAAATTAAATTAAAAAGGACATTCATTGCCATGGTTTCCTCCCAAACCATGACAATGGTGTTTTAATTAGTCACATCTTTGAACCATGAAGTCCACAACTGAAAACATACACGCTGCAGCCACTTCATTAGTTGCACTGTTACTGTACTGGGCTGGACCCTTGTTTTGCCTTCAGAACTGCCTTAATTCTTCATGGCATACATTCATCAAGGAAACATTCAAGAGATTTTTTGTCCACAGTAACATGATAGCATCACACAGCTGCTGCAGATTTGTTAGCTGCACATCTACAATGAGAATTTGCTGTTCCAATACATCCCAAAGGTACTGCTGGATTGAGATCTAGTAACTGTGGTTGTTCAAGAAACAGAGAGATTATTTAAGCTTTGTGGTATGGCATTTTATCTTAAATTACACTTCATATGTGCAATAGTGAAATTACATAACTGAAAGTGAATATATCTAAAATAACTTTCCTCTTCTTTTAGAGTAATATTCCACAACTTAAAACATGCTGTTAAAGTTTGTTTTTCCAGCAATAAATATGTCACAGTTGCCATTAAACTTCTCAGCTATAACCCTAACCCCACGGTCAAGGTCCAGCATAGGACTTAAATGGGCGTCCATCATGTTTCTTGCACAAAGACAAAAAAAACCTTCCATCCCCTCAAAGTTTGTTTTAGACAGTTAGAGGATTAAGGATATTTTTATCCACACTTTCTTCCTGCAGGGACCGTGAAGTGGTCTCTCTCTCATGCTGCCTGTGAGAAAACACTATGAAAACAGCCTGGCACAAGCTGAGCGCCCGACTCACATACAGCTGTGACAAAGCCAGCCTTATACACCCGAAACACGCAGACAGGTATGCTCTTTCATGCACACTCAGATGATCTTCCCGCTCTCAAATTCTCTGCACGTCACAAAATCTTAGAATGAATTATTAGGTGTAAACCCTTAAAAAAACACCAGTGGGAAGTGGGGTGGTTTTTTTTTTAAAGTTGTTGCAATACCAACAACCAGTCACTAGATGGCAGCATTTAAATATCCTTTAAAACATGGCTGAGTCCCAAGTGTTGGAGGAAGGGATGAGGGGAAAATAATTTCGATTCGAACCGCCTCATGAAACTCAGATCACACATTAGTGGAGTCAAGCTGTTGTTTCACACTTTTTGCTGATCCGTGCCAGCGTGCACGCACTCAGCTGCTCTGAGCGTGTCTGTGTGTGTGTGTGTGTGTGAGGCAGATTATTTTGGCTTCTTACTATTCACACATTCCTGTCATGTATGTGTAACATCACTATGTCATCATAACATAAGATGTGTAGGAGCTTCCAGGAACCATGAATGACAGCTGCAGGAGTCACGTTTTAAACCAGTTGCTTCTTTCATTCATTTACAAGATGTTGGAATAATGACTTCTGCTAGTTTGGTTTGCAATGATAGCGCATGGCTAACATTTAAACAGAAATGACTTTGTTTTAGAAGACAAAATAAATTACACCAGTATTTTGAGATATGTTTCACATCAAAAAGAGCTCTTTAATAGCAATAATAGTATTATTATAGCCTGCTTTTTATGTAGTTTATTATAGTGGTTTAATGCTTGCCAGAACACTTGGGTTCTTTTCTAAAGGCCAAAATCACACATATGATTTTTTTAATTGTTACGTGTCTGCTAAATTGACTTTTGCCTGGATAAATAAAGAAGATGATAATAAAAATGTTTTTGTTTTTTTCACACTAAAGACAGGAAGCCAAGCTGGAGGTGGTATCTTAAGTGGAGTTAAGAACAAGTTAGGTTTAGAGGTTTGGAGACAAAGTTAGTGAAGTGAGTCTGAGATGGTTCGGACATGTGCAGAGGAGAGATAGTGGAAATACTGGACAACAAAACAGAGGTGAAGATAGGTGTTGAAGATAGAGCAGCAAGGCAGGAGGAAAGAGAAAGACCACAGAGGAGGTTCATGGATCTAGTGAAGGAGGACATGCAGATGGGCTGGTGTGACAGAGGAGAACTATAGGGGTGGGGTGAGATAGAGACAGATGATCGAAGAATAAGAAAAATGAAGAATTTCATACAGACTGGTATGAAATCCATTGATGTAGATTTAGAACTCAACTTTATCTGTCTGGTAACATAGGAAAAAAATTCAAACATGTAACTAAAATCATACAAAACAAAACACTCAAAATATGACGGAAATATTAATAATTAATAATCAGCAAAAATACTTCATTGTAGTAAAAAATCACTGAAATGCTAAAAAAATGGTTTTAAAGTGTAAACAAAATAAAGAGCTTTTGGATCATTTATTGTTTATTTGCTGTTTATCAATTTTATTAACGTTGTCTTTGTTTTATGAAGTCCTTGCTGTATTTTTTGTTTACTTTGCCTTAGTTTGACTGTGCCTTCGGAACATTTACGATGAAAAGGTAAATATGATCTTTAATGGATCCTTCACAAGTGAAACATAAACACCCCCCTCCTTCCCTCCAACCGTGCTCTCACGCGGCCATGGCATGGGGAAATCTGTGGGCGGAGACTGTGACCTATTTTTAGCCAATAGAGCGCTGAGAGCCGCAGCGAGTGACCTAGATTCAGCCAATCGCAGCGCTGCACAGTCGCCGGTAGGCAACAGTCGGCGCGTGCCGGGTCCATGTGCTTGTTGTTGAGAGCGCGAGAGTCAGACAGGGACATCCAACAGGGAGAAAACAGACGAGGCGCTGCTCCTCGGGTGGTTTTGAGACAATTTAATGACTTTTATTCTATTATTTTGAAGCCTCGCAGCAAACAGTTTATGTATAAGTTAAAACATACTCACAATATTCAAGGAAACAGTTATAAATTAATGGTTTCAGTGTACTACCAGTATAATAGGGCGGCCCTTTATTTGTCTCTTTTGTTAAAAAAGAATAGCGTGTATATGTTTTTAGTGTGGAGTAAATGGTAAGACCGTTTGTGTTTGTTCGCGTTTGAACTCGGGGTAAAAGTAATCGTATTTTCCCTTATTGCTCAGATAAGGAAGAGGTGGAAAAGGTAAACATCCTGACGTTTCAGGAGCTGCGTCTCATTTTAGTACACACACACACACACGCGGCGGGCTCTGCTTTCGCTGTTTAAGTGACAGCGTGAGAGAAGAGGGGCGGGGCGAGGCGTGTTCACGGGCCATCCAGGAATTATCTCATGCGGCCGCTATTGGCTGAAACTTCATGGAGGCGTCACGTTTTAGTGTCAATGTGTGTTGCATTCACGAGAAACGGTAGCGTTTTAGTAATTTTGTAATTTAACATTTATATATATATTTTAAAAATATTTTTATAACATTATTTTCTTATTCTTTTTATTAAATAAATGTTATTTTGCTTAATTTTTAAAATAACATTTACCATATTTTTATCTGGTATTTTCATACTTTTATGAACTTTAATATATTTTCTTCCATAACAGTTTTTTTTTAAATTATATTTTCTAGCTGCCATCGTTTTAGCTTCTGTTTTATTTTATGCATTTACATTGTTAGGCCTTTATGTTTTACGTTTGCACTTTAACTTAATTGTTTTGCGTTTTCCCTTTTTTTGGTTTATTTTGTTCAACTTGAATCTAGCATGTATTGTAAGCTGATACCAAAATGATAAAATTTATCCTTGAGCTGCATCTTTGCTTTTTAACATTTTTAACATTGTGTGATCGTTTAATCAGAAACATTTTCAACATTTCTTAATTAGTAACCACATTAACTGTCAGTCATAGACATTCATTTAATTTCTTGACTGCAGTCCCTGGTCAATAGTTTTTGGTTTGTGGACTACCAGAAGGACCTCTATTGTACATGGGGATGTCAACAGGACTTACAGGACTTATTTTTTGTCATGAGATTAAACGTTTTGTTCAGTTTCCCTGAAAAAAACAAAGGAGAAAAAGCAAAATAATTTGAAGTTCACATTTACCAAATTTTAAAGTAGTCATAAATGCAGCGCCGAGACTCTGAGTACACGGGAAGGAGAGGCGTGGTCAATTGGGCTTTGTGGGCGTTGCCGCTGTATGCAAACGATCCACGCCCCCAAGCGCCTTTCCCCCGTGAGCGGTGACGTCACACGAGCGGCCCGTGTTGGTTCCAGCTGACTGGCAGAGAGGGAGAGAGAGGGAGAGAGAGGAAAATAAGAGCCATCAGCCCCATCTATCCGTCTCTCATACTACTGGATATTATTATTTTTTCCGGGGGATCTCTTTATTTCCGTCATCTTGTCATTTTTTCGCCCCTCTTTTTGTTCTTCGCTCTTTTCTGTCTTGGAGACTTCCCACCGCCGCGACTCGACTGTACTCCGCTGTTTCTACTGCCTTTATTTCTGCTCTCTTAATATTGTTTATAGCTCCCTCCGGACTCACCGAGCGATCGACCGACCAACTAACCGACTGACAGCTACTCCTGGAGGATGAATTAGACTCGGTCAACATGGTGCCATTTTGGATATAAATCCTCCCTCTTTTTTCTTTTTTGTTTCCTTTTTTTTTCTTTCGCACATTTTCTTGCATGGGACTGGCGACTATCAGGTGGACACCCTGAGCGCACACGCGTCACCTGTCCGCGCACCTTTTGAAGGCGCGCCCGTCAATTAGCGTCACTAAGTGGATTATTTTGATCTTACGGTCTCTTGCAGGTTGCCCCACTCCACTTCCTCCTCCCCTCACCTCCCCCTGTCCTCCTCCTCCTCCTCTTATTCCCCCCGAGAAGTTATGTCAAGGCCTCTCACCCAGCTCCTACCACCGGATCTCCCTGCCGGGGCCACAAGCCCCCAGTTTGGGGCCAGCAACCCGGCTGGAAGTGGCCCCCAAGGTGGACACCTGACCTCTATGACCAACCTGAAGTCTCTGCTTCAGGTGCCAATCAAGGCAGACCAGAGAGGCCCCAAGGACTGCTGCGAGATGAAAGGTGAGTGTGCGCACGTGTACACTTTTGCGCGCGTGTGAGTAAGGGATCCAATAGGAACAAACTCCTTAAAGGGCCACTAAGGAAATACCTCAGCCATACAGAGGCAAATTTCATTGTATTGTAAGCGCAGTATAGGCCTGTATTATGTCTGTGTGATGCATTTTAATGTAGGAAATGTCCACATTAAGTGCACTAAAGGAGAGTAAAGATCAACTTTATTTACAAAGCTTTTCGCACACATTTGCAAAAGTTATCTGTAAATTTGTGATTAAGGACTTATTGGGCCACGTTTTCAATCCTTTTACTCAACTGAAAAGCCAGATTTGGTCTTTGTTCCCCACCTTTTTATATGTGGAAAAATGGCTGCTTGATTTTAAGCTGATTATATTAGGGTTTTGGACACATTACCAGCTGCTGTCATGAGGATTAAAAAAAGAAGAAGAAGATAATTAAGAGATATTGAAAGAAATAAAGGGCTGCAGATCTGATTTGAAAAACAAACAATAAACAGTAGCTTATATTCTTTGCAGAAATGTCACAGGGATTATTCATGAGTGTGTGAACGTGTGTGTGTGCATGTGACTGAGTGGGTAGGTGTGATTGTAAAAAACAGAGGCCCTGCTTATCCAACACACACTCACATGGACATTGTTTTCTTTGCAAGCTTTCCTCCTTCTGGCCTGCTGCATTTTTATATTAAACGCTTCCCTTTTGCATTTGGTGGTGGTGAAGTGAAATGATCTAGAAGAGGAGGAGGAGGAGGAAGAGGAGGAGGGAAGAAGAGGGTGTAAAAAAAGAAACACAATCTGGAGTGGATGCCATCAAAAATCCAGCCAAAGCAGCAGAAGCAGCAGTCGTTTGGTTTGTTTAAATAAAGGTTACTGAGTGGGACTGAATTATTTCCCATCCTCCAGCTGCCACAACAAATATTAACCAGCCTGCTTCTCCCTCCTCTCTCTTGCTGTGGGGATATTATAACTCCCAGTCAGCTGCTGTCACACGCATACGCACACTTTTTGGCTTGTGAGGCAGCGATTTGCATTGAATCTCTTCTGCTAAGTACCAGTAAAATTAAGTTAAACCTCAATTAAAACACATTTATTTAACATGAAGCGATAAAAAACGTGTCCTTACAAGAACAGAAGGTTGTCAAGAGTCAGTGCCTCATGAGTGTAGATACAACTGAACACACACATTCACAGGGGGGGTCGGGGGGGCAAAGGAATGGCACTGTCCAGTGGCTCCCTGTATGTTGTTGGCCCCTGGTGGCTTTTTGGTGCCACTACAGCTCCTTTCTGTGGAGCAGGAAGAGGAGGAGGAGGAGGAGATGATGGTGAACACAGTTGACAGTCTCTCCATGGAGTCAGAAAGCAGCTCAGTACAGTATCCTCCTAATGAGAGGAGATTCATTCAGGGGCATAAAGAAGATGTTTTTGCCCCTGATTTTAGCTGCTGTTCCCCTTCCACAATGCAGCCCTTTGCCTTGCTGCTGTGTTCCCCCCCCCCTGGCTAGCTTTGTTTGACGCCTTCACAAACACCCACTCTATCTAGCACATCTCCCTCCCTCTCTCTCTCTCGCTCTCTGTATTGCACGTCTTTGAGTTTTCCCTCTCACACTTTCCTGTCTTGCTCTCTTCTCGTCTTCCACTCGCTTCACAACAGCGGTCCCTCCGCTGATTTACATTTTCTCAGGTTTTGTCTCCCTTCCTCTCTGTCTTCATCTTTTACTCTCATCACCCAGACTTATTTTTTTCCAAAGCCATTTATTTGCATCTCTCTCCTCTTCCTCCCCTTGTAAATCTCTCTCTCTCTCTCTTCTTTTTGCACATCTCACTCATATTTGCATGGATCATCTCTTCTTCCAAGCCTCCACTGCCACGTTTCCTCTCCTCTCTGCTGTGCTGCGGGTCAGTTTGCAGTCTGTCAGATTTTAATGACTTGTCCACTTGAGTTCAAAGTGTCACTTTGATTAAGCTGTGTCACTTCCACTTATTCCTCCCATCCATTCGCCCTCTGGTTCCTCCTCACGCTGCTTTACAGAAAAGGGATTTCCCCATGTCTTTTAATGACTTTGCCCTCTGTTGCTTTTAGATTATCTTTTCATTTTCCTTTGCACTTGAATTACTTCACTTAAGCTCCTGTGATATCTTAGAAGTGTCTGCTTGACACCGCGGCTAGTTTGACTCAGCTGAACTGAGTATATACTTGAGAGTATACCATGTTTATTTTAATGCAAGAAAAAGATCTGCTGCTACCACCTTTATGTGTTTTTGCAATGCTTTCATGTGCTAGATACTGTCTGTCACAAAGCCTGATAGTCACTGCAAACCTTAAAGCTTATGCATCGTTGCATATTGTATGCTCAGGTTGGATGGACTGCTTTGTCCTTTGATAGACTTAACCACTTGTATTTCTTATTAGGAAGCTCTCAGCCTGCTCCAATCTCACTTACTGACCTACATCTCTCAAAAAAGTATAAGAAGTCATTGACTTTGATCCCAAGACTTTTTTTCTTTTGTCTGTCCCTAAAGCTTGGATTAGATTTGGAAAAAGGACGTTCCAATTTGCTTCTCCGTCGGCCTTAGATCAGTTGCAAAATCAACTAACTGTAAAGGAGCTGTTTTTCCTGGAAAAATTTAAGGTCGCTTTAAGTGACCTGGAGGCATTTAGGCCGGATTCTCATTTATTTTGAATGACAATATGTACCACCAAATAGAATCGTGAGTCCTTTCCTTCACGTTGGTCGCCCTGAAAAGTTGAGAAAAGTTCAACTTTGCAATTACCGACACCACTGCTACCAGTCACATCATCCATCCATTCATCTCATTTTCTTAACCGCTTATCCACTTCAGGGTTGTGCTGGCATGCAGCCTATCCCAACTGTCACAGGGCGTGAGGCAGGGTACACTGTGGACAAGTCACCAGACTATCACAGGGCTAACACACACAGACTAGTCAAATCAGGTCAAGTAAATATACAGAGAGAGTGAGGTGGCTGCTTTTGCAGTTTGGCATCAACACGTTGGTGAAATCGATCATTGTGGTGAATAATCAGCCCGCTCTCTACGAACAAATTTCACAACAGGCAGGCCGATGAAAACTCGCTTAGCTTGCCTTGTTAGTGATTGGTTGTTGTTGCTATGGTGATTGCACCACCAAACGTAAGGAATAGCCATAAATCAGGCTGCAAATGTTCCACCTGAATGTTGTTTCTGGGATACTTCACTTTATTTGTCTTCTTCTTTTTAAGTTTAATTCGCATCTCTCTTTTTTTGCTCTTTTTATTTTAAAATCATGAACATTAGCTTTGAAGCATCTTAAACTACAGAACCAAACAGTCTCCACAAAGCAAAGATTGTGAGTTTTGTGCTCTGGTTGTAGCTAAACTTACTACACTGGCAGCCAGATGATTAAGATACTGCCAGAGACAGATTATTTTCTACTCCTCCCACCTTCTGAGTACCTATCTGTCCATCCACTGCTGTAATCTCTCACGTCTTTATATACTTTAATCCGTTTAAATATAAGTTTCCAGCCTCACCGATACTCTCCCCAGCCTCTCACTTTTCTTCACAACTCACAGTCTGTCTCTGTGTCATTCCAGCCCTGTTAAATATGCTCTTTTAGTGCTGTTTTATGGGGCTTTATTCTTCAGCGTGCCACTTTTTCAATATGAGCTTTTGGCAATGTAATCCTTTAGAACAATATAACCAAAGGAGCAGAGTACAAAGCTATCATTGTCTATATTTCCATGAAGTGCTTCCCTTTATTTCCTTTTCTTTTAACAATCCCTTTTTTTTCTGGTGATGGTTTATTGATGGTTGATCTTTCCATCGGACTTTCACGATGAGGCCAGAGTGCAAGGTCGCTCAATTTATTTATAGGTGCCTTTTAATGATTGTGGCTAAGTGCTTTATAGGGTGATAAGGACACATGTGCCAGGCAGTGGCACAAGCCTTTGTTGGGTCTTTGTTGGCTTGTGTGGCGTCTCTTTTTAAAATTATTTTCATGCTTTGTGAAGCAAAAGTCATGTCAGTCTGATCCTCTTTGAGCCGCAGTGAGCTGAAGTGCACAAGAAACCAACCTCAGGCTGTATGTCGATCAGATGTTACTTCAAATTCTCAAAGTATTCTTTTGAAATAAGCATGAAGCCATTGCTTTGCAGCTGACGGCAGGTCACCAGTGGTGTAGGTGACGCTATCATGTGTTTTTCAGCCAGTCATATCAACTTTATCTTTCGCTCCCAGACATTGACATTCAGTGATACATCCATGCTAGTCTCTTCCTGTGTGGACACCCATTAATACTACCTATATCCATGTTAAACTGTTTAGGATGCAGTGTTCAGTTCAGGATAAGCGATTCTTATCTTAAGAAACCATTCTGATGTTTCCTCAGAAGCTGCCAGCTGGAGCACGTGACATTGTTGCTCTGAACTGGATGATACCACTGATGGTAGAGAGAGACAGGGGGGTGACGGTGGTAAATAAAGATAAAGTCTTTAAATCAGGAAACTGTGGGTGGTGTTAGGGAGTTTTGCATTTTGCACTGTTTTGGTTGGTTTTCTGCTTACTTTTGCTGTCACTTGTGTTTGATTAACCTCTTAACATCCATTCGATCACCAGTGACTTGGCTAGGGTTAAGTTCAGGCTCTCAGTGCTCCTTTTATATGGATTTGTTTTTACCTCTTTTACCTCTCAGCTGGAAATCATATAAAAGACGTTTAAATGCATGGAAGATAATGTTGTCTAGTTTCTGAAATTAGGCTTTAAAAACACGTAGCTGAAGTACAGCCTAACCCTACCCCTCAGTGGTTTGTCAGTGATACAGTGGCTGGCAGGAGGTTAACCTCGATTGTGTTTTGTGTTCTGGGAAGTTTCCTGGGTTTTGTTTGGAGACTTTTTGTAGTCCTATTGACCAGACATATTTGAGCAGGCTTTGGTTGTATGCATTTAAAAGGTCTATGTGGCGAACAAAAGAGGGCTGGTAATTACTGAATTGCATTGAATAACCAATGCATGATGACGATTCTGTGTTTTTCTAAAGATTCATCTGCATTCACAAACAATGTCTGGCAGATAGAAATAGAAGATGTGGCATGGACATCTGCTAGCGACAGTGGAAATCCAGAAAATCTGTCAGATTCCCCCAGAGGAAAAACCAGTAGTTTCCCAGATTCTTGTTTGCTTACATTAAGGAACTGAAAGCAGTGTTTTAGGTTATGAACCTTCACAGCTGCACTAGTAAAAAATGATGCTTAGGGGTCCTGAGCTCTATTGCCATTGCTGAGTCATCATGGGAAGAACACCAAAGTTGCATCTGCAAAATAGCACATGCACAGATAAGTTTTTAGGTGTCTAATATGTAGAGTCCTTTGTGATACAGATTCCACCAAAGGACTGCAATTAAACTACATAAATATGTGGATGAGAACTTCAGGGTTTTGTAGTTCGAGCCAGTTTTGAAAGAAAACACTGAAAACGTTTGTTGTCTGATGCTTACACTGAACGAATATGAGTTATCATTGCAAACACTTTAAAAAGGAGGATGAATGAGTTTCATTGCATACTTTAGTCAGAGCAGACGAAACAACAGAACTAATGTTAGCAGCTTAATGGAAGATATCTCACCCTCTTCTCTCTTCAGACAAAGACAAGCCCCTGGACTCCGATGAAGACTCTCTGGGTGTCAGTGCCGGTGGAGCAAATGGGGTGGGAGGAACCCCGGGCTCCGGCGCACTGCGACCCAACTCACAGTCAGCCTTCCTGGGCCCGCTGCTGTGGGAGAGGACCCTGCCGTGTGATGGAGGCCTGTTCCAGCTGCAGTACATGGACCTGGAGGAGTTCCTGACTGAGAATGGGATGGGGATGCACAGCAATGGGCCCAGCTCTGCTACTGCCCAGATCCCCTCGCAGGTAAAATAGATGGAGATCAAAAACCACAACTTTATGAATCATTTCTCAATTTTACCAAACGAAAAGATGTTATATTGGAAGAAGACAATTTAATGTTTATTCAGCACAGATGTTAATGAAACAGTTGCAGGAACATCATCATTTCCTCAAGAGAAAACTTCAGATGAGTGAGCTAATGCTAAACTGTGCTAGTTTACCAGTTATTTGGCCAGTCATAGTTTAGTCGTTTAGGAGCTAGCTGATTCTTCAATGCTTGCAGTGCAGGAGTATTTCCAGGATTTTTTAATAAGGTGGAAATGCTCTTGTTACATTGTGGCTTCAGTTTCAAGATAAACATTCTTAGCTCGCTGTAACCCTTCAGTGTTAATTTGTTGTCAGCAGCCAAGGTGGCAAATGGAGCAGTTCAGTCTCTCACTACTCTTATCATGATATATATTTTTTTTACCTGAAAAACAACTTTGGCATTCTACAACTCATTGTGGTACTTAAGGAACTGCAGAGACTTGTGTTGACAAACTGGTAGTGAAATGACCTTCACTACGATCACTGGAAGTCGATTAACTGCAATTCAGTTTGTTTTTTGGAGATTTCAACGGTTACGTTTTTTTTAAAACTACTTACGCTTTCCCGTTTATTTATTTTTTAGCTACTCACCGTGTTTGCTTGCAGTGCAGGCTCTGCATGCACTGCCATCCACCTCTTCTTATTTGCATTTGCAGTAGTCTGAGCAGTAACCATATTATAGCCACCGATTCACTAGCAGCTGCAGCTGCTCACAGCCAGCTACTGCATCCAAAGGAGGAATGAGCAAAATAAAATACATCATGTAAAGAGCGACATCATCTCTGCTTTCTGTGGCATCTGTAGAGCATTTTTCTTAAACCTTGTAATATATTATAACTCTACTGGAATAACATAGAAACAGTCCAACAGACTAGCAAGGAATGTAAAAAATATTGAAATGCAATGTAAAAGTAGGAAAAAATCCTGCTGTGAGCCTTTGGACGCACTTTGTAATTCAGATAATTAATGAATATTTCAAATATGAAGCATGATTTTAAAGTTTAAATCATGCTGGCATGATGTAAGCGCACCTTTAACCTTTCTCTGCACAGCTTGCTAGCTGCTTAGTTTGCTGGCTAATATCTATCAGCCCCATTGTTTTTTCTGAATTGTGAATAAGTCACGATCATAGGGCCATGCACTACACTGTGAGATTAATCTTTGGACTTTAAGCTAACCTTATACTTAATACTGCCATTGCTCTGTTATAAGCTAATGAACTATTTTAATTTGAAGAAATCCTTAAAGCACTAATGAGATTTCAAAAGAACCATTCCTGGACACTGCTGGAGCAGCGCTGCATGATTTATCATTGAAAATAGTACTCATTCATCTTATCCTGCGTATTTGTGTAGCACCTCTGTTCATCTTCTATTTGACACAAGCTGTTTTAGCTCCTCCCCCTTTAAGCCAAATTTCTTCTGATTACAATTTCTGCTTTTGTTTGTGTTCTCCTCCCAGAGCTCCCAGTCTGCGGTGCCTAACCAGAGTTCTCAGTGTCCCCCCACTTCTCCTCCACCCTGCTCTTCCTCTTCCTCCTCCATGTCCTCCTCATCCTCCTCTTCTTCACTGCTTGGACTGGAGACTGTCCAACCACAACCACAGCCGCCACCACCTCAACAGCAGCAAAGCATGATGGGAGGACCTGAGTGTCTACATGGTGAGTGATTGGGAATTTTAAAACAGTCCTTACATTTAGTTAATTCTTGTGTGAGAATTGTATGTTATTTATTTTTTTATAGTGTGATGGTAAACTGAATATTTTGTGGTTTTGTTTGTTCTGGTCAGGCATAAAATAGACATTTGAAGGTTCTCAGTTGGTCCTTGGAAAGTAGTTTCTGTGACATTATTTAGCAAAATGAGCTACAAAATTATTTACAGGCTCATCTATAACACATTTTTATTGAATGTGATGGTGCTGCTGAGCAGTTTTATACATTTTTGACCCATTAAAATGGGCATTATGGGAAATTAATATAATGCTTACTGCTAGTTCATCCATGACTCCCATCTGAAGTCTTTTTTAAGGTGGAGAAGTAAGTTAGTAGCTAAATCTTGCAAGTTTGCACCAGCAAGCAAGCATCTATAAACTGTACTGGTGCAAACTGGGCTACCTACATTACACTTACAGGAGCTGTTCAGCCATGGGAGCCTATACCATGAAGCTCCTGGCACACATTTATCCTGACGTTAATGTCAGCTCTGTGCTTATTGAGTCAGCTAAGACTTTTATGCACCTCACATCTCAGCACTCAGTAGCTCTGTAACTTTGAGGTCTGCCACTTCATGGCTGAGTTGTTGTGCTTCTAAATGCTTCCACTTTGCAATAATAGCACTACGAGTTGATCATTTATAATCTAGAAGGAAAGAAATGTTCACAAACTGACTTGTTGTAACAGTGGAGTCTTACAGTACCATGTTCAAATCCAGTGAGCTCAGCCCTTTCTTTCACATATGTTTATAAAGGCAGATTGCATGGCTAGGTGCTCGATGTTATATATAGGTGTCAATGGGAGTAAAATCACCGAAATTTAAAGCTACTAATTAGTTATAATTAAGTTACTAATTATGTTACTAATTAAGTAACATAATAATAACATACTATTATCTAATGAGCCAAAACTAGAGAACAGACTTCTTGAATGAGCTGTTGTGAAAAATTAACCAGATATCAAGTCATGTAATTTTGAAGATAATTGCATTAAAATGCTTCAAAAGGCATGACAAACTGTTCAGAGCTGCAGTTAAGGGTCAACCCTGTTCCTAATGTTCAGAAAAAACTTAAAGGTTGAGTTATAAAAAATTTCAACCCTTGTACAGTTGTTATGAAGGCCAAACACCATCCACAGACACTAAAAGCATTTTCCGCCTGGCTGCAAACATTTTTACTTCTGTTGTAAAGCAGGACTTTTTGTCGTGGGTGTCTATGAGGACTGGCTCGCTTTGGAGCCTGCCTCAAGTGGCCACTAGAGGTATTGCAATTTTTGGCAAGCTGCTTGTTAATCCGTTTAGCTCTTTTATTTTATTTTATTTTTAGTCTGTTTAGCTTGTCAGATATTGTTTACCATGTATGATGGTTAGCTGAATTTTGCCCTCCTGGTCAGAAAAAAGGAGACTTTGTATCATTACCTCTGGATGGATGATTTTCATGACTAAGAAAGTCATATTTTATTTATTTATTTTTACCAATTTTCACAAATTAATATGTTGTCCAGAGGTTATTTACTTAACCTACCAGTCAAAATACTACTAACCAGAATGAGATTATAAGGGGAAATATTTAAAAATATATATTTTTAAGATTGTTAATCATTAAAAACATTCATAACAAAGTTAAAAATGAGCAAGCTTTTCTTTTTCTGCAGTGAGTTTAAAACATCTTCATGTGAGAAGGCAGCATTTGTGCTGCAACTAATGCCTTCAGACATATATGAAGCTGTATGTGCAAGAGGCCTCGATGTGATCTGGCACTAATGAGCATCGAGGCCCACAATGCATTATATTAACTCGCACAACTCAAGCGTTCGGTGCCTCTAACAATAACCAGATCAGGATTCTCTCTAATTATATCTCAGCGCGAAAAATGGCTGACACCCTGTTCTCTGGCCCTCCTCGGTTCCCTCCACCAGGCTGTTTTCATCCGTTATATATTCATAATTTATTGTTTCCTCTCTCTGCTGCATTTGATGTGAACCAGAACTGCCAGAACATCAGAACAACCTTTCTGTCCGTCTTTCTTTTTCTTTTTTTCTCTTTCCTTTTTGAGATTTCACAAGCCTGACAACTTCCAGTTTTGACTAATTGAAACCACAAAGCCGTTCTTTCTAACGCTGACCGTCATGTTTTTTGTCCCGTGAGCCATCCAGTGATTCATCACAGCTAATTCTGTGGTGATTTATTGACAACAGACTGCCACATTCTTTGTAAACGTTCAGCCATTATACGATAATGATTGTATGAGCATGTTATGTAGATGTGTGGAGACGGAACAAGAGAGCCTAATTTTGTTTGTGTTATCTATGCTACAATTATTTTAGCATTTTTTTTCTCATTTGTGAAGCTTCGTCTTGTCGTCAAAATGTCACCGGTTAGACAAAGAGTGAAGCTGGGTCTAATCTGTGAGATCATAAGTGAAGGCAAAAAGTGTTTGTCTTTGTCTTTGCATACAGCACCCTGTGGATTGGACGGTTTGCCATATCTGTACCTAAAATATGCATAAATGCTCTTCTGCAAAGGCCAAGCACAGTCATATAACAATCTCTCATGTGTCTGCTGTATTAAGAAGACTTAAGGCTTTAACTTGATGCGTTTATATCATATGCCAGCATAGTCTCTTTCTTTGCTCTTGCTCCATAATCTATAAGCTTTGTAGATGGGTATGAATATGACATATCACCAAACATTTGTTTATTTGTACATCCAGATGATACAGAGCAGCATTAGCTTTCATTTGAAGATGCATTTCTGTGCACCGGATTAATGTAAGTCCACTACTCACTCTTCTTTTAGCTCCTCTGTGGTCTACAGCTCCTGGGGGAAATATCTGCCTCTTTATCTGCTTAACTCCACTGTTTTCAAAAGCCAGTTGTTCACAGCTTGCAGCTAGTTTTTTCTGTCTCTGAAAAACAGCTGCCTACAGTGGATGAACACAGCTCTAATGTTAGCTGTAACCACAGTAACGATGATGTAATAAACCAAAACAATGAGCTCAAAGATGCTAAAATGTTTTGTAGCTGAAACGCATGGTTATTATTTGCAGGTTCATCTCCTTCACATTACACATAATCCTCTGAACCAGTGTTTATGTTTAAAATCAAGCAGAACCTTTCAGTGCTAAAGATTCAGAAGTGCAAATAACTGCAGTTCCTATTATGTCCACTTGAGGCTGACTGTAAAAGCGAGTCAGTCCCCATAGACTCCCATTTTAAAATGTCAGCAGAAACAAACCTGTTTACAGCCTGCTTTAAAATGTAGGTGTGTATGTATAATTTCCTCCTTCATTCTTGTACAGGTATTTTTTTTCTCGGTCACCAATTTGAACTTTGTTAAGGGTTTAAACAAGACGTTCTTGGATCATTGAAATGGTTCTCTCGACCACATTTGTGGTGTTCGTGCCTTTTGGAGAATTTCAAATGCAATTATCAGACAGATTATATGGCTTTTGGGGTGCTTAAGGGTATTTTCACACGAACAGTTTATTTGCTTTGGACCAAATCAGTTGATTAGTTTGTAATTTTGTAGCTTTCTCACGGCTTGGTTTCTTTTAATCCAGAGAAAACTACAAGCAAATTTCAAGTGAAAGAAAATGCGTCCCTATGTGAGAATGTTTAGTCCACTTACTTGCTAGATGTGTCTGGTGTGGGAGCAGCACACACAAACACAGGACAAAGATGCTGTGTTCTTGACTGGTGGATAACACAGAGACTTTATTTAACATTCATATTTATCTGGACAATTTCATTCATTTTACAGGAAGTTGCTACATTTTACCCACACAGATGCAACACTGCTTTTATTAGTTACAGCAGCAGAAAATTAACCTTGTGGAGCTCATGAAAAGCTAAGCCACCATGATGGAATTTCAAAATCGTGACCTCTAGCTTTATAATCCTTGTCTTACCCTTATGAACGATCTGCCCGGCACACTGTTAGCATTAGCTGTTATCTTTTCACTCCACTCTCTTGTCCAAATACACTCAAAAACCAAGGTGGTTGGAGCTCAAATTCTAAATGGTTGGGGCTTTACAAACTTATAGCTAAGCACAGTGGCTATTTTTTAAATAGCCCAGCCTTTAAAGCCTAGCTAACTACTGATGCACATTCACAACTACATAGGATAAAAATGATATTACCTTAACACTTAATGAGATTTGAAGCTGTCCAAACATGCCTGTTTATCCTCTTCATGTTCTTCTGTGAATACACTCGCTGATTGCTTTTGTATTCGATACAAAGCGCAGAGAGTTAACTGGAGTGAAGGAAAAGGATGGAAAACACAGTATATATACCTGGGAGGAAATGAAATCGTTCTCCCACACACTTTATGACAGTATCTCATATATTTTCTATCAGCTTGTTGCAGCTGCTCATTGAAGCTTTGCATCACTTTTATTACCATGCACTCAGAATTCAGCCTGACACATAATGTCAGCTCCCAGAGAATTTAAAAATAATATTCTGCAGGTCTGAACAGTGAATCTGAAAACAGTGGACCCACCTGTGGGCGTTGCGAGGTTTGAATTTGCTCATATCGGGTGCTGCTCCTCACGTTCCCTTTTGTTTAGAAAATGCCGCCATGATCAGATCACTTTGAGGGAAGGTTGCGTAGCTTCCCCCCGTGTTTTATTTATACTAGAATCGAATGCTCTGAGTATGCAGAAAGAGGGTTTGGATACAGGAAAGAGGGGAAAACAGAGAGATGAGGTGCCCAGCAGGATCAGATTCTGAGAAATCTGCCTGGGACATTGTGTTTGTTCTTTGATTCTGAGTCATAAACAATAAGAGAGGAGATGTTTCTCTGTGCAAACAAGCTGCAGATACTGTGAGAGAGAACAATTGGAAAATGAGATACAGAGAAAGAGATTCACAAGGTTCAGCCAGGATAGAGCTGCAGCTACAGAGGAGAGACAACCACTGCTGCAAGTCTTCATATCTGCCCTGAGTGCTTCTGTGCGAGTCTATGAATACACACCATTAGTGTGTGTGTGTGTGTACATGCATGCCTTTAGTCTTTCCACCTTTTTGTGTGTGTATGTACAGTATGCTGAGCTTCACACATGCATATGAGAATGCCGTCTGTTTTGGCATTTGCATGCAACTATGTGGGCTTTAATGTGAACATGCTTTCATCTATCTGTGTGTGTGTGTGTGTGCGTGCTTTTTATTCTGAATTATAAACACGTGACTGGGTTGAGGATGATGCATCCATCCAGAAATCCCTGAGGTTGTTGTGGAGCTGAAGTATTACTACAGAGCTGCAAAGAGAGGGGGAGAGAGAATCAGCAAGAGAAATAGATGGAAAATAGACTGGAAATAATAATCTCATCCACATGCGCATGTTTTACTTTGATTTTAATTCATTCTGGGCAAAAAGGAGAACAGCTCAGAGGGAGGGGAAAACACAAAAATATGGATACAGCTGGGGTTTTATAAGCAGCTCTGGTGACATTTTTCACCTGTTTCCTCTTTAAAATGCTGTAAATCCGAAATATTCAAACTGGGGTTCTTTGTTGCACACATAAAACTGCACCTGTGATCAGGAAACTGTGGGACGTGGACACAATTAAGCTCCAGAATGCAATGTTGTTTATTTCATCTCCTCCCTAAAATCAGCCTCAAACCTCGCAGGCTCATTTTTTGATTCGAGATCTTAGCCTGAAAACCGTCCGCTGAGACTCAGCTGAGCCTCGGAGCAAGACCAAACAGCATTTTGATGTCTATCGCCATCTTCCTTCCCCAAAAAAAGAACGAAAGAAAAGAACAAATTCTTCTGAATAAAACTGTGATTGTTAGGTTTAACTGACTTCCACTTGATTTTGTGTAGTTGCAAGAAATCACCACAGTTTGCTGTGCATGTGGTCCTCTGGGGACGCCTCACAGTTCAGCTGCTGAAGGAGAAAAGCCTTTGATCGTGTCCTTTAAGGCTTTATTATGTTTGTGGTGGAAACAGTATTTTTGTCCAATTGTTTTGTTTCAGTGTTTAAAATGAAAGCAAAAGAAAATAGAGTTCTCCTCATTATGTATAAATCATAGTGTTACATAGAAAATGAAATATGATGGGTTCTCAGGAAGGTGGGGGCGCTGGTTGTATTTATTTATTGTCTTCTGTCTCCTGTGATAAATGACTTCAATCACTCACTCATGCTGTTTGGATGAATGCAACAACCCACAGTCTTCCTGTTTGGCATGTTTGGCAGAGAAAATCACCCAATCAGCAAGTGCATTCCTGTAGCCGTCTGCTGTTCAAAACCTTAATAAGTACCTGCACGTTTACGGGACGTCTGCAAATGTCCTCTGCACGGGTACCTCACTAGTTTAGAAGGTTTATGAAACGAATCAGACTCAGAGAAACTGAGATATGGATGGAGATGTATATTTTATGTGGCGGCTCAGAGAATAGGTCTACTTTAACCTTGATTTAATCGCCTGCAGTGTGATTCTGGTTTCCACTCATGGATGATGCTTCACAAAAGCAGGAAATTCTTATTTCAGTGCAATTATAAGAAAAACCGATAAGAAGTGAAAGACAGACCACCAGGGTACTTATCGTGCCGCAGCGCTGCACCGCCTTTTTTTCTCTGTAAAGAGCTGTCCTTTGCCTCCTAGCTTCAAGTAAATAATCATGACTCACCTTTGCTTGTATTTTAAATCAGGCTGCAGCTTTACTTCAACACTTCCAGGTCAGTTCACTCTGTCTGAGACCTTGCTGATCAAAACCAGACTTTTAACCTCAGGTTCCCATGAGCCTGCGCATGCTGGAAGATGCATGAACTCGTTGAACTGTGTTTTTTGATGAACTTTTTTGCTTTTGAGAATTTTTGACAAATAAACATCTGACTCGCTGATGTCAACTTGTCACAACAGACAGTTTAACACACGTGGAGGAAGGATAACACGAGACGCATGGAAAGAAATGTGAAGATGAAAATCAGAATAACCACCCACATCTAATCAGATGTTCTTTTGCCTGAGGCTGATCTGTCAACCAGACTTCATGGGAATCTGTTCAGTTTTTAAATCCTGCTGACAGACAGACAGACAGACGCATGAGGAGAGCGACGTTGAAAGCAGAAGTGGTGAAGCTTGAGTGGGAAGTGCAGATAAAAACAAACATGGGAATATGGCTTTAATGCAGCTACAGAAATTTAAACAGGCAAATAAGCTAGCGCCTAAACTGGCAACTTTGATTTGATTTGATTTGATTTATTTATGGACTAGAATTGAAGTTTGAGGCGTCTACATTTAAATATGCTTCATCCTTATGTGGAAATGCAGCAGAACTTTATTTGTTAGATGGGTCTTTGCCTTCAGATTTTCTCTTACTGTGCTTAATAATGTAAAATTAACCCAAATGAGTCACTGCTCAATCACTGTCTGGCTTGGGAGGTAAAAGCCACAACGTGCATGGCCTCACAAGTCAGTGTGGTCACTATTTCAGGGTGTTTTTAATACTGAAATAAGGCACCACTATACAGAGAGTGGTGGATCAGAGGGAAGCTCTCTTTTAAAAGATAAGCAGGTATAGTTAATGGATGGATGATGAATCCTAGCTGAAGGCTTTTCTTTAGCTTTTAACCTCATCGCCGAGTCTTCATCAGCAGATGGAGTTTGGATCTGTTCACATTAAAGCTCGGTGGCTTTAAGCCAACACATGCACTTCTGAAAATTCCTCAAAGCGCTGCAGCTGAAGGCGTCGACAGTTGAACAAACACCGTCCTCTGATGAGGACCATGTGATGTTGTTGAACGTAGAGCCGATGCTGTATATTTGTGGCGTTGTTGACACTCGGAGTGTTTTTTTTTCCTTTTCCACTGTAGGTGGGAGTGAATGACTTTGAAAAATATGGAGTGAAACTAAGTTGAGGGAATATGATTTTTCTTTGGAAATTAAATGGAAGATTCAGCTGATGTTATCATGCCGAACTGTGTTTTTTGTAAAATTAAACTGGGGCTCTTTTGTGCTGTTGATGGCTGATTTTAAAAAAAGTTGGGTGTTTTTGTACTTTTGGTCCAGGAAATTGAGAATCACTGCTCTGAAGCCAGTTTTGGCCCCTGCTCTGACTCTCACAAAGGATCAGACCCTCTGGGGCCCATGGGTGGGTGGTCTTAGGTGCTTGCCAGCAACCTGAGTATTCAGTCCTGTTTTTCTAATCAATAGACATAAGTACAATTACATTTAGTACAGCCCCTCACCATTTCACATGCTCAGTGTTGCTCTGTCAAGTGCAAGGTGGCCTGACACCTTCTCCAGCACAATAAGGTGGTGAGACATGGAGGAGCACTGGACTGCAGCTGCAGTCGGCTATGAAGAGCGAGCTGGGTGTGAAGGTGAGACTATCCATTTCACCTGATCTGGTTCCTTACATTTGGCCATGAACTGTTGCTAGTGACTGAAGGAATAAGGAAATTATCTTCCTCTGAAAGATGACTGGACGCGCATACGGATCTGTACCAATTGAAAACGATTTGATTTTCCCAAATAATTTAGTTGAATCAGTTGAGATTCTACTGTAGACTGTCAACTATGTTGAATCCACTGGCAATCAGAAATCGAGGATAAGCTTGTTGTCCATGTTTGTGTGCAGTGTGATGTTTGATTCTTGAAGAAAATAAGGAAAACTGTCAGACTTTGGTGTAAGTTCTGAAAGTTTCTTCTTCTTCTTCCTGTAGCTGTTCCTTTTAGGGTTTCCATCGTGTATCATCTTCCTCAATCTCACTCTATCCCAGACATCCTCCTCTGCCACTCATCTTCTTTCACCACATTCATGATGCTCCTCTGAGGAGTTCCCGGTTTCCTCCATCCTGGCAGCTCCATATCCACTGTCCTTTGTCTAATGTATTCCAGTATATGTGCTATCCCTCCTCTGCACATGTTCAGACCATCTCAGCCTCGCCTCTCTAACTGTGTCTCCAAACTACTCAACCTGAGCTGTCCCTCTGATGAATGCTTCTGTTACATAATTCCAGCTATTGATCGTGCTATGGAAGGAAACAGCAATCCCATTGGCTGTCAGAGCAGAATATTTGGCAGATGTGAAATGGACCAGAAACACTCTGGCTATATTTGCAAAAGTAGCAAGAGGTGAAATACATGTGGTGTAAAATACCTTCAGAGTAAGGAGAAGACCCCGGGAAAGGCAAAGGACACACTGGAGTGATTATGTCTATTAACAAGGCTGGAAAAACTTGTGTCCTCTGGGAAAGCTGGAGGTGTTAGTCAGGCATAAGCAGTAGAAGATGGATCAGGGGTGGGGAATTGACTTTCCCAAGGGGCCACATGAGAAACTGGGATTGTTGTGGCGGATGGCACCAGTAAGCTGCACTCAGTGTTTCTCAATATTAATTTGATCTCCTTATAAGCTTGGAGAAATTGACTGGATGGATATTATTTTTTGTCAAACTTAAAACAAGCACGCTGATGAGATACAACCTGAGTGGAGCATTTTACATGAGAGAAATCAGCTTATGTGATGAAGCCATTATTTCTAAATTACCACTGTGCTGCAGTTTTTTGTAACTCGATGCAGTAACTCATGTTAAAAGTTCTGAAAGGGAAGTAAGTGGTGCTTGTGATGGGGTTGTTTCAGTAGAGTAGTGTTTCCAAAATCAAAAACAAAACTTTTATAGAGTCAAGATCTTAAGACAATATCATATAAAATCGCTGTCTTTTTAGCAACAACATCAGTCTAGCTTAAGCAGATTTATATGCGACTTTCTATTTATTTACAATGATTGGTCAACAGCTTGAATAAGAACAATTATTTTACAGCATTTTGCATTTTGAAATACATGTAAGTGCATTTTATCTATAGTTTTTATAGCCAATCTGCATATGTTGCTAACAGTCTGCAGTCCAGCCACTGCAGCACATATTTCTGCATTCACTTTCCCTCAGAGAGACAAGCTAAGCGCTGATTAGATCATCCCTGGCCTTCAGAACAATAAATATAAATAAGAGTTGTAATCTGCTTTTAACCAGAGAGCTGTCTCACTTCAAGCTGAAACCAAATACCAGCGTCTAGACTGGTAGAATCCAAGATAAACCCCTCAGCAATCATCACCAGTCAAATGAAATGTCTAATTCTAGATGATAAATTATGAATTTGAATAGAATATGAGCCGGGTATAGAGTGAAAGAAATGGGCTCCTGTGCCTTTAAAAAAGAAGGAACGACAGAGAGAATGCAGGATAACACCAGGCTGAGGCATCAGGCGGTTTAACATTCAGGATTGTGATTAATCCTGGCGACAGAAGGGTTAAAACCAGACACTGACTCTGCACAGAGAGAGGGAGAGAGAGAGTGAGGAGTGCTGGAGGGGGAGAGCGAGCGCTCAGTCGGGAGAGTTGCTTTGCATGTTTTGAAATCTCTCTCTCTCGCTCTCTCTCTCTCTCTCTTTCGCTGGCTCTCTCTCTCTTTCTGTCTCTCACACGCTCAGGCCATGTGCGGCCGCCACGTCACGTGCCGCTGCAGAAAGCATCGGAGCGAGAGAGGCAGGAGAGCTGTAGAGGGAGAAAGAGAGAGAAGGGAAGGGAAGGGAGGGGTTGGAGGAGGAAAGAGAGAGGTATGAGGAGAGCGGTGGGAGAGGAAACAGTGAAGATTACAGAACGAATAAACACTGAGGACAAAGCAAAGCAGAGATGAGGAGGTTTGGAAAGAGAGAGTTTAAGGGCAGCAGAGCTAACGCAGATTTATGAAGCAGTGCATGTATGATTTTTAAAAAAGGCTAAAGATGATAGAGTCACATTTCTGTCTTATTACAATGCCCAGATAATGTTTCCCCATCTACCCCACACCAGCTACACGATAAGAATTTAGCACTCCAATGAAACCAAGAAACAAACCCTTCCATCAAAACGAGTTTGGCTCTGATTCCAAATCCTCTGTTTGTACATTCACCAAAGTGCGATTGACCTTTAAAAACACACGACCCCTTTTTTTACGGTCGTCCTCTTCTGTGGATAAAAGCTGCACACACCGGTGACAACCATCCGCCTCCTCTTTCCCCTCAATGAGATGAAGAGGCTAATCACATACTGCACATGCAAGCTTTTCTTAAACAGTGTCATTATTCTTTACTATTTGAGCTTAGGAGGGAGAAGGACTGAGCCACGAGAAAACGTTTTATTAGTCACGCACCTTTGTTCACAATCTGCTCTTTTCCATCTGAACATCTGGCTAGCACTGGTTATGTCTGATCTGATCACTTTCATACTGCTAAGTGCCATGTGTCCAGCTCCAGTGTGAACTGGAGTGCTGCCTGAATTGTACGCCGTTTGGTTCGAGTAGTGGTGGCTCAACAAAACCGAAACTTCCAGTGATCCCGGTCGCTGTTGTTGGTGTTCTCCGTGTTTATTTTTACTGAGCTTTGAGGTCCGAACACTTAATGATTTAATATGATGTTCTGATAAAGCTGGACATCACATGAGAATCACATCAAGCATGTGAAAGAGGCTCAGATCTGACATGGTTTGTTCACAAATAGTCTGCTTCGGACACATTGAAACTTCTGCGGTGTAGGCAGAGGAGCTCTCTGGATAAATGCATGCTTGCTAGCGGTAAATGAACCATACTATTATATGAACTGCTCATAAATTAGAGCAAATTTGTGCAAGGGAGCAGTTAGTTCAGAAGTGAGCTAATGTCCTATTTTAGTTTGTCAGACATTGTTATTCTGACATGCACGTTGTCAGGTGACAGCTGCTGTGTGATATAATTTAGTAAAATCAGAAATAGAATAAAAATCCTCAACACTTTTAATGTTTCATAGCAGCAACAAGATTTGTCAATCAGCTGATCACACCAGGGTTACATTGTTCTCATTTGTGGGTGCTCGAGAGGCTGAATTTTACCTTCAAACATTGACCACAAGGCTCCTGTTGAAAGTCTGGGTTCTCTTCAGTGTGTTATGGTAGCTTTTCTGCCAAGCAGCTACAATGCAGGGATACCTACTGTGCATACTTCCTCCACGCCAATTAGAAGTCAGTATATTGCGAACAATGAAAAGCCTTAGAGAGGACAGTCAGTATCTGCACAGCCACATGGAAAACATTTTTATTCTCTGCTGTTCTCTATTCTCCTGTTGTCAAAAGAATATCGTGGGTCTCCTCATACAGAACCGCATGTCACAGCATTAATATGTTTTGATTTATTTTCTTTGTGGCACAGCTGTACAAAGCACATTTATGTTCACTTCAGTGGATTTGAGTCCTGTTGTAGTTTGCATAATATTTATGGCAAGCCTTTTTGTGCATGTGCCTTTAAAGGAAACTCTGGCACAGAAAACCTCTCTTCATCTCAAGCATGAAGCATGACGACAGATGCTGTTTGCAATCAACAGCCGCTCTTCAGGGTTACGGGGAACCTGCAAAGTCCCGTGCCACGTGGGGGTCTTTCTACTTGTCTAGTCATGTCCTGTGCTCAGTGTGCCATAATCAGATCTGACCATTGGCAGAGCATGAGCAGTGATTTGGAAAGAGAGCAGAAGAGGAGGTCACCGCTATATCCAAACTGCTGTGACATAACTCCCAGCCAGTGTGTTGACAATAGGAACAAGACTCCCGGGGTGTGTCACCTGGACTCAATTGTCTCTGGCATGTGTGTTTAGGTGTGTGTTGCGTTTCTTCGCCCTCGTGAACGTGCACGTGGCCGGCTCTGTTTGTTTGTGCGTGCAGCGGCGAGTCCGAGCCTGTCTGGGTGTGTATGTGGGCGTCGGTGTGAGTTCAGAACTTGACAGTGAAGCGAGACATGGAGACAAAAGCCAGATGCACAAGAATCAGTGAGTGGAAACAAAAATAAGATCTGAATCATGGGACACTCGCAAAAATCGCTCCAAGTTAAAATGCCTAGGTCTGTTTATTTCTTTTACCTGCAATTAATTGAATTTAATTTGTAGTTTTGCAATCTTTTTTAAAAATACAATGAAAACATGAAAATGAAAGTGCAAATTATAAGACTACAAATTTAAAAAAAATATTTAAAAAATTCCAAACTATAATTGAAAAGAGTGCATCAAAAAAGCCTGCCGAATTTTAATTTGATAACTACTCAATTCTGACTCTTTAGAAAGTGGAACCAACAAAAAGTGAGAAACGTTATTTAGCTATCAAAACCGATTATTGATTATTGCAGTAATTTACTGATTTAAATTAAATTCATATCCGGCTGCAGCACAAAATTTATAATTTGGATAAATTAATTCAATTTTAAGCATTGACTTCTTTAAAAGATGGAGGTAACTTTTGGGTCTGTAAACGGAAGCTAAGGGAAGTGCCTTAAGCCTGCATTATTTCTAATGGCCACCAGGTGCCAACTCCAATTTTTGCTAAAAGGCTTCATGTTGTGTAGAAGTACTTCTCACTTCCTGTGTGACCACAAAAAACTCTGGATGGCTTTGTTAGCCTCAGTCGCTAGTTTAGCTCTTATTTAATGCAATAGGACGATTATTTTATGAATGATGGTTTCATTTAGCATAAAATAGACATTTTATGCTAAATGAAAAGGTCTTGTAATCAACAAGCTGCTACCCTGTGATCACCTTAGTCTAAGTGAGGATGAAACTGCTCAACCTGAGGCTTCAAAACAGGTCTTTACTAATCAGTGGGTTGCTGTCACCGGGGCCACGTCCGTCTTTTATATCCAGTCTGTGCTTTTACATAAATGTGAAGTTTTATTTCTCCTTTTACTCTGATTAATAATCAAACTTGTGTTTTAGTAGCCATCGTTTTTACTATTGTAAATTTATTGACCAGACAAATACGTTCTATTATTAAAGTAAGTTAGCTGCAGCCCTGTGTGAGTGTGTCAAGCAGCCATATCTGTAAATTATGTGAAAGATAAACCTTGCAGATAGTTGTGTAGATTCCCTGATGTGTTTAACCCAGACGGGCAAAAGTTAAACTTGGCAGCAGACAGAAGCAGCAATGAGGAGTGTGAATAGTCGCCCCAGCATTTACATTGCAGGGAGGGGATCCCGCTTTATGTAACGCTCTTCCTATATCACATTCCTCGTCTGTATTGCGTTGCCAGCTAATGCTCGTGAGTTAAAAACAGCTGCTGGCAGAGCTCACAGTTCATGTCCGTGTCATCTGTGACAGAAGCAAACCAAACAGGAAATGAATCGCTGCTCTGCACCTTTATCTCATTACTGCTCCCGACTGGAGGAACACACTTGCTGTATCTCATAGTTTGTTTCCACTACTGCTTTTACATCTGCTACTACACCTTTTACTGGCTGGACTCTTCGATTGTTATCATAACTTGCTGAGTGAAAGGAAAGGAGCAGAAGAACACGTTGTTCCTGTACAAACAATAAAGTTAAACCAAGCAAAAAAAGGACGCATCACAAGACGAACGCTAACATTAAATGAGACCTGCACCCTCAATGTGGAGTTTAATGGCTTAACAGAGTGTTGTTTGTGATAAATTTCTTTCACTGGTGTATCTGTTCTGAATTATTCTAAGTTGTTTTTCATAACTGATGTGAAAAACAGCTGGTGTGCAATAACAGGAAAGGTTAATCTGATATAGTAACAAAAACGAACAAATAGAGGTTACAGTAAAACCAGTAAACACTATCATAACTGTGCGTGCGAACATGAGTCTTTCACTGAAAAAACTCCCAAAAAACAACAACAACAAACCAAATAAGAGAGAAAGTATCGGCGTTTTACTACTGCCTGTGGAAATCGTGTACATCACTCCTCTCTGTTTGCTGCAGCTAAGTGGCCATCTCTGTATGTTTGCAGACTTTTCTACTGGTTGGTTTCTATATATAATTCTCTGCTGAGGCTGGTTCCCTCTTATCTGTGTACATACAGTGTATGTGTAACAAATATAACCAGTCTGGCCTATGCCATCACAATATTTTACAAATATTTGTCCCCAAAGTCAGAACAGAATAAGAGAAAAAGGCTCATAAATATGCTGCTGGGGTAATCTACAGAAGAGACTGAAACTGTCAAAAGTGGCTGTTAAGGAGGAATTTAAATCAGGTTTAAAGGGTTGGGAAAATAGTTCCAATGCTCAATGTCATTGCTATGAATTCATTTGAAACTGTGGCTTTATTTTCATCTCCCTGCACAAGGTCTGGATGTTGTGTTCACTTGCCTGTACCGTGTGATAGTGCGTTCACACACGTTCTCAGGGGATTTTCTCACTGTTGGGGATTTTTTGGTGATATTCTACGGTCTTTACCTTGAAATATAAAGCGCCTTGTTGCGTTGTTGTTGTGAGTTGATGCTATAAAAATCTAATTGAATCAAATTGAAAAGAGAAGTATAAATTAAGCTTTACACCTAACAGCCAGTCTGATGAAGAGGAGTACAACCGATAGCTGGAGTCAAGTTACAGTAACATAGTCTCTGAACTTAGCAAGAAGTTCTACAGTTTCACTCCGAGCCCTCTCCAGTTTTTCCTCTCTCTGTATATAGGCAGAGTTTAACTAGCAGCACTGGCCGCCCTCGAATAGTGTTGGAGAGCTCCTCCTCTGTTTCTCATTGTCGGTTGCATCAGTAGAGTCCCAGCTGATGTGTTTTGCGACACAGCATGAGGCAAATTTTTGACTAAAGTTGAAATATTTTGACTCGTATTAACATGAATTTGCATCACATGGCATGAATTTGCCGCATTGCATAGAGTGTGTATGTAAGCACCATGACTGTGTTGGTAATTAAGCTAATATATCCTGCGTCATTTCAGAAGTCATTTGCATTTAGCCTGTTCTATTGTGCAGTTTGAGAACAAGTCATGAAAACTGAGACACACAGGGAAGAGAGGGCGACTGGGTTGCAGCAATAAAATGCCATGTAGGATCACTTCGGTGCTGGGAAAACCAACAATAACAACAACAACAAAAAATCTTTAGCAATGTGTCTTTGTCATATAAAGCTAAAAGTAACAGCAGAGTAACAGCTAAAGCGAAATCTGTGCACAGGACACATGAGAGTCAGAGTTAGCAGAGCTTGTAATTGCAGTTTAACTACAGTGCCGTATTTCACTGTAATGAAAACTCGCCGAGGATGAAAAACCGATGAAAGCGTACACAAAAATCGACTCAATTACAGTGATTGCAATAGATGTTAATTGTTACCTCCATCCTTGTATAATTAGCATAATTACTATTCTCCTGGTAATTGCTTTGTTTCCCTTTATTACACAAGAAGCTGCTGAAACAGGAGAAGATTGAAAGGGAAAAAGTTCTGCATCAGAGAGCAGAAGGTGCCGTCGCCGCTGTTGACGAAGCGTGCACGAGGAGGATTTTGTGCCGTACTAACAGATTTTGTTCCACCTGTTTAGCTTTCCTACATTTCCCAAAATGCCTCTTCCACACAGAGCAGCTCTTAGTTTGTTGCATTCCACTTTACGTGTAGGTGGACCCGGTGAAAGTAAAGTTAGATCAAACAAGAGATTAGTCAAGAGGAAGCGTTGCTCACCTGACTCTCAAACCTCAACCTGTCTATTTTCTGCTGCTGTGGGCGTCTCTGCCCACGACAGCTGATTCCTCCCGGTATGATTTCTGAACATCCAAGCAGCTCAAGGACAGAATCCAAAACACTTTTCCTCAATTTTTTTAGATCATTGATTCATGTTCCGCTGTGAAAATTCTGTTTGACTGTGAAAATAAAAAAACCCCCATCTTAGCTGTCTTAGAAGAGGACCAAAATGTTTTTGATGTTTTTAAAGTTAAAATACATCACCCAGATTCATCAGTATGCCTCGGTACGCTCCATCCGAGGATCAGCTCTTCACGTCCTGAGGCAATTCCTGTGATGGAGATTTCACACGATGGAGAAGCTGTTTTAAAACGAGGCATTTTTCTTGATTTGACGACAACATGAATAAGAAATGAAAGGGCTAATCTTAAACCTTGAATTTCATGAAATGGGACCTTCAGAGACCTTGAAAAGTCTTGACTGTGTCGGAGTTAATGTAATAACTTTCTTGTTGGTGCTCAGGTAGAAACTTCGGATTTAAATGTGATATTTGTGGAGTTTTAGCAAATCTTTTGGGTACAACTTGCTTCAATCCGAAACCACTTCAGTTGAACTCCTATAGCCCGGAGCTGGAGGATGACAGATTGACAGGCAGTGACATGCGGAGAGAGGAAAACGCATAATCTCAGCTAAATTAATGAAAGCAGAGAGGGAATCCGCGAGTCAGTGGCTGCTTCCTCCAAATGGCTCCCGCTCTCAGACAGGAAATGAAGCCAGACGAATCCTCGCTTGGCAAGTGTTTACCCAGCAGCAGCGGGAGTCGTGTTCTTGGAGCAGTTTCAACTTTTTGCCCAAAATGGTTGTTATTAGGACGGGGCTTTGGGCAGACTTATCCAGGATCAGCTCCGTCCAGCTGCCAGAGACACAGATCAAGCCAACAGCAGTTTATTTGATGGTCTCACTGCTTCCTGGGCAAACAGATGGATCAGAGGATAGAAGAGATTGGAATATACAGTATGGTGCATTGCATTTAGAAATGATGAGGGTTTGCAACTGTGCATGAAGAACCGTACAGTTTATAGCGAAGGGATGTTTTCCCTGTAATTTAAATCTTTTCTGTATTTTAATATTTTATTGGGCATTTTTTTAGTTGTTGCTGTTATTTTGGAAAAAATCAAATAATGACAGATAGAAAAATAATTATCATTTTTTTAATGCCATTTCCTGTGGCCAAACTGCAAGTAAGAAATATGAGGTGACCCTCACAGCAAGAAGGTCCTGGGTTTGACTCCAATCCTAAATTGGATATTTGGAGAAAACAGTTGGATGGATATGAGCTTAAAAACAGACATAAAGAATGTGCCTTGTCAAAATAATGAACAGTAAGGTCTATGCAGAGCAAATCACCATGTTAAAACCACACTCCTTTTGTAGGTGTTTGTTGACCTGTTGAGGCCCAGGTGTGGCTACTTTTGGAGTCTGGCATCAGATATAGGTAGTGTATCCTTTGGGTCCTTTGGGTGAGGAGCCTCTGTGGACCAGACCTTTTCTCGCTCTTCCTACGGTGTTCAGTTGCAGAGGGATCTGGTTAGTTTGGAGGATTGGTGACACTTTGGGCTCTTTGTTTTGTTCATCCAGCTGTTCCTGAGCAGTTTTGGTGAGTTTGAGTGTGGAATGATCCACTGTGGATGGTACAAGTCAAAGGAACCAGGATTAACATTGCATTTTATATGATCAGTCCTATTCACTTTACCTGTCATCAGTTTTGTGTTGGGCTCACTGGTTTCGGACAGATATGAACGATGACTCATTGGATCATTTTTAAATCTACGGATTCCAAATAGAGACAGAAACGCCTCAAATGAGAAATCCAATTTGAATATGTTTACTGATGGTGCCTATGATTCAAGTTTGATTAACAAATCACAAAGGAAGAAGCCATGCTTTTGATTTCCAGCGAAGGCCACAGTAGGAGGAAGACTGGGATCTTTTGCATTAAATTTCTTTTTCGCGAAACACTTTAAGAGAACGTTTACACAGTCACACACTTTGTGCACAGAATTTGTGAGCACGTGTCCCATTTCACTAAAAACAAATATTGTGTTATTATAGCTGTGTTTTACTACGCTGCTATTGATTATCTGTTTATACATCAGCCTCCACAGAGGTATTACTGTCAACAGATACATTAATAATTACTTATATGGATTCAAAGCTGTATCTTTTATAAGATTCTGTTTGCTTATTCCATGCTTTATTTACTTTCTTTGTCTACTTTCTGACCCTCACTTTGACAACTTCAGATGTTTCAACAATGTGAAACAGTTTTATAACTGTAAGTTTCCATCTGGATTTTTTGTGGTTTTATCCGTTTTTTATGCCTTCAGATTCTACACTAAGATCATGAATGTTTGCAGGGATTTATTTGCAGCATATGCAGGTCAGTTCTGTAATTAATGTATTTAGGAGATGGCAGTGGTGTCATTAGATAACGGCACAGATATGGGTGGAATTCAAAGTTTGGAGCTCAAGTCGCATTTTGTCTCCTTTGCCAAAGTGTCAAACTCTGCAGGATGACATGTCGCCTACCCTCAATCCAGTAAACAAACCACTGGGTCTGTGGGCCCATGTGACTTTTGTATACAAACCTTGGTTTGATTGCTATTGGGCACTGGAAAACCAAAATAACCAAATACACAAAAAAGTCATCTTTTCCACTCAGGCTCGGAGCAAAGAATAGCAGCTCTGAAGAATAACAGCTGCAGAGGGCAGAGCATAGTGATGCATGCGTGTCACACCGGACGGTTATGTAAATCCAGCCTCTCATTTCAGATAAAACAAAGAAAAAAAAGAACAAAACAAACAACAACTGTGGGATGTTTTGGCAACAAGTTGTGTAAAAGTGGAGGCGAATGTCAGATCGACATCAGCGTGGAGTCATGATTGGATGTAAACAGTCGTAAGACTTTTTTTTAATCTCCGAGTTCAGCGCAAGTTGAAACCTGAAAAAAGCCACCATTCAGAAAGTTTACATACCCACAGCCTCCCACTCGCCACGCTCAGCGTGTAGTCAAGTGTTTTCAGCTGGATTTTATTGGGAGAACACGGTGTGGCGATTTGACCCTTCGCTTACCTCACATGTCCCGCCTCCTGCCTGTCATAAAGCCTGACTTCCCAGAGCCCGTGGAGGATTTGGTTGTGGTATTGTGGCTGACATGCATGAAAACATGAGTGACTGCTCACAGCAGCAGTTTGAGTAGAAAATCAGTGTCAGTCCTGCCGCTCTGACCGACATGTCTTTCCCACGTTTCAAAAAAAAAGAAAGAAATGCTTCAGAAGCACAAAGGCTGCGACAGCTGAGAGCTTTTAGAGGTTTTCTGTCATATGACAAAATTATGTCATTCTATTAATGCTAAATCTTCACAATCTCTCCTCACTCTTCCTGCCTCCTATCTCTTCTCTGCTTCATTTGCTCAAGTGTCTGAAATCTTTCCACGGTTGTTTTGGTTGATTTTGGTCACCAGCTTTGAAGTTATTTATAATCTGTGGCGCGGAGCCTGGAGCTCCAAAAAAGCGTCTTACAAATGTCGCCACAGTGGAGGTCTGAGTAGTGGCGGATGATTGCTCAACTAGCATTTTTATGCCTCTATTCCAAGGAAGAAACATTTGCAGGGGGGTAAAAAAATATGTTTTTTCAATCAGAAACGGGAAAGAAATGAAGCAGCCGGCTGAAAATAGAGCCGCTCTTCTATTATAGTGTTACATTCAGAAATATAGCTGCAGGGAAAAAGCTTCACTGCCACACAGTTTAATATCCGCATCCAGGAATTGCTTCCACAGATTTTGCCCCCTCCCCCACTCTTCCACGCTTCCACTTCCCAACATTTAAATAATTGTGTTCCTTCGTAATTAATTTGAACCCCCTTTTAGTGCTTTGGTAGCTCATGTAAAAGTGGCGTTTGAGTAAAGCCAGCTGGAGTCAACACAGGGGGAAAAAAGTCCACTGCAGCACCATCTCTGAATCATCTGCTCTCTTTAAATAGTTTTTTTCTTTCCTTTCTAACCACATTTGTCTAAATGTGTGGCTCAGGCATAATCATTCTAAATCTTTAGCCAGCACTAGGATTTTCTTTTAAATATCAGACACTGCAAAGGGTTAAAGAAAATAGCTCCTCTCTCCTGCTTGTCGTAAATCGAGTATGACACGTTCCTGGCTCGATGGTGACACTTGGTGGTGACTTGGCATCACTACGGAGAGACAAGATGCTTCTTGTCGTCGAAATTTGAAGTCGAATGTGAAGAATTAAGCGCGTTGTTAAAGGTGTAGAAGAAACGGTGATATGTTCAGGTTTAATGGGAAAAAGCATTTGAATATATTGTCCACTGTGTATGGGATAATCCTCTGTATGCTTATCTCAGTGGGAATCATTCCTGGCTCTCTGCTGCTCTGTGGCTAAAGGATGAGAGGCAGAGTGTGCAGCACATGTGACTCTGCAGCCAGCGGCCTCTAGAGGAGTCCAACAGCAAACACTAAAGCTGGAGGGGTTTGACCTGAGTGGGATTTAAACACTGAGACAAAAACGTCTCCTCGTGCTTTGCTGCTTTTTCCCAAAACCTTTTTTTTATGATCTTGAACATACTTGAATTAGATATTTTCATCGCCTAAAAAAGAGTTTTTATTGCCTAAAAAAGTGCATGTCTTTGTATATTCAGTCCTACCAGAGGTCCTATCATGCTTAGCACAACACTGGACATCAAAACCTCAATAATTGAATTTAAAATTAAATTTTATATTGATTTTATTTGCTTGTAGGCAGAGCTCTCTAAAGCTTCTGTCTCACCTTCAGATTTAGATACTAATTCAGTGACGCTGATTCAGTTTTAGCTCATCTAGCCGAAGGACCGATGCATCTGTCCGTCCAGTGAAAGAGTCGCTACTCCTCTCAGGGTATTGGTCCAATTTTAGTGAAGCGAGATACATTTGACTTTGTTGTGACTGTTAGTGTAAACCTGCTTGGCTTCTCAAATGATCAAAAATCTCCAAATTGTGCTCAAGGTCACATTTGTCATTGTCACTGGATTTGAACTTTCATTAGTTTGTGCAAAACAGCCAAGAAGGCAAGAAAAGATCCCCCCCCCCCTCCTCGTACTGGCTCATTACAATAACCTGTGAACTGTGATGGATCATGATGAAATAATACGTCACTGACATATTGTAAAAATGAGTATTTTTAGATGCATCTGTTTCTTGTTTAGTTATTAAAATGAAGATCATACTCTGTTTAGACATGGAGAGGCTGTTACCTTTTTGCATGCAGAGTGGTCAGAAATCACCCACAGGCAGAGCTGATAGCGGCGTTGGTGTCAATAAATTCTTATCCATGTCCATCCCCGGGGGCTGTTTATTTTTCATCCCATAAAAACAATAAATTATTAAAATATTCTGAGTTCAGAAAGTTAGATCTACACTATAAGTCAAACTTTGCAGAAGTCAGTGCAGTTCAGATGGATAAAAAGCTGAATATAAGACAAAACAAACGATATTAAAACAAAACCAAAAATATACAATAATAAGCTCTTTAAAATAAATTCAAAGGACATAACATCAAAGAAATGACAGTGAAATATCAGCTCTACAAGTAGAAAAGAAGTGAGTGAAATAAACTGAGAACAATCAGAGCGTACTGGAAATAATAAACTAAAAACACATCAATAAATAAAATAACTGTATAAGGATAATAAAAACATAAAATAAAATAAAATCCAAAATGTCAGTAAATAAATATAAAACAATAAAAAATGCTGGTTAAAAACGGTTTAAAGTTGAAATGTCTGTCTCCGGGTGCTTCATAGGGCAGACATGTCAGGCTGTATTCAGGCCTTAGAGTGTAGTCATGTTTGTACATCAGCTAAAACTAATAAATTTCACTGTGACCATCGAGAACAAATGTAAGTGTGCAAATGAATCTAAATGTAATTACACTGTTACTCCCTTAAATATAATAAAATTTAACAGTGTTTTTCCAGTGTCCTGATTGGTGGGAATTGTTTCATGTCGTGCTCTTCAGTTCGCGTCTCTGTGGCGTGTGACCGTCCTCGGTGAGGGCAGATGGGCTCTAATCTGCAGATAAAACTAGATGCTGATGATTGGACAGCTAAACGAGTAATTAAGCTGCTGATTTTGGACTGTAGTGCAGATTATTGTTCACTGGAAAGACAAGCGCTCGTATTCTTTCGCTCTGCTCCCTTCTAGTCTCTTTTTGAGTTTATTCGCACAACAAGTGTCACATATTGCCAACATAAACAATGTAATAAAACTGGCAAAAGTAACACATGAACAATTAACGAATGGCGTCATAAAAATGTTGCACTGACAGGGAATTTAATAAGCAATAACGAATTAAGAGGCAGCAGATTTTTAGTTATGTAATAAGATCTAATATAAATATCTGAGACACAAAAAAAGAAGTTCAGAGAAAAAGCATCTCTGAAGAACTCCAATAATCTGCTTCATCTGGATGTTTACAGTGTGATAAACACTTTGTTAATTTAATCACCATGAAAACATCATCAGTGCTCATGTCATGTTTGTGTATCTGTGTCCTGTCCACACTTTAACGTGGCGAGAACAGCCTGCAGGCTAATGTCACAGTCCGCTGTCAGTAGCTGTTTAATGATCCTGTAGTGACTCATCTTAATCTCAGCGTGCGACCCTCTGTTTTATATGTTACACACAAAAAAGTGATTTTCATGTCAGTTTTTCAGGTGGTACGAGCAAATTTACACGTGAGAAAGAGTCTGGTGGCAAATGTTGTACTTTAAATCTCATGAGCTTTTTATTTTCAGTATGAAGATTAAGACCATTTTTAAGGGATGCCAGAATATAGCTGACATTACTGAAACTTGATTTATTAAGGAAGGAACCCTGTGGATTCATGTATATTACGTATAACATGTTACTTCAACTGGAAGCTTGCTTCACTAGCTTTGTTAGACTGGTAATCTGTCCCAGTACTCCACTTCTCATCCTCTAGAAACTGTGACGGGCTTCAGCTGATAACTGGAAGATTGATTATAGATGGGTATCTTAGCTGACAAGCTAATCATTTGATCTGAGATAACCAACATTTTCTTTCTCTTCCAGGTGGTCAGGCAGTGCCTCAGGACCCATCACCCCCCTCTACCTGTCCTCCGGGGCCCCCTGGACCTCCAGCCGGCACCAACGGCAGCAGCGACATCATGGTGAACTTTGACCCTGACCCGGCGGACCTAGCGCTGTCCAGCGTGCCAGGCCAGGAGGCGTTTGACCCACGGCGGCACCGCTTCACTGAGGACGAGCTGAAACCTCAGCCGATGATCAAGAAGGCCCGCAAGATGCTGGTTCCTGACGAGCAGAAGGTACTACATCTCCCACAATCCTTTTCTGTCCTTTATGTCCAAATTCACTGCAGGAAAAGGATTTTTAAAGCTGTTTGGGGAAAGAAAACGCTCAGCTGCTTGCTGTGTTTCTCATTGTATGGCTAGTAAAATTAAAATGGTCCATAATGGACCAGTTTCCCGTTTTAAATTTAGTTGTAGAATCGACTTTTTTAAAATCTACTTGCAATTTCAAAATTATTTTTGCAGCACAAGCACACTATTTCAATTGTATTAAAAAATAGAGTTTGGGACAAATTATTTTATAAGATGAAATGAGTAAAATCAAATTAAATACTTAGAATAGAAATAAAAAATAAGCCCCACTAGTAAATCTCAGGTGTTGTAAAGGTACCTAAAGACAAAACATCCATAAAGATTCACATACAGCGCAGCAGAAGGTCACATTTCCCTTCAGTATCTGTCTTAAATAGAAGCCACAGCCACATTGTTTCATTTTAAACTCTAAACTTCATCATAAGAAAGGCCACGGCTCTGACAGCTCCTGTGCGGAGCGAAGAAAAAAAACGGAGGGAGCGTGACGCCCACTGGTATTGATGCCTCCTGACGGGAATCCTGAAATATTTTGTACTCAGCTCATTGCACACTAGGAAAGTCTCTGATCAATGGCTCGTGCTTTCATAGTTCAGTGCGGAGCAGCTGCAGCTCCCGAGGCGTTTATAATTTATGGAGAGATGGAGGCGCTCACCTTGCTCTGTTCAGCCGTTGCCGGTTTTATAAATCATATATAGGAAGGTTGGAAAAATGATCTCTGGCCAAAGTTAAAGATGAAGTTGAGAACTGCGCAGACGCTTCTCATATATGAGCTTTAGTATTCTGCTCTACGGTTAAGATTAATCTGCTCTCATGAGCAGGAAAGTCTGGCTTGGATTAAAAGTTATGAAATAATCCAGGATCTAATTAGTGTTTATATTTACACAAATCAGAAAGCACCGATATTCCCAAGATCTCTTTAAAAATGTTGCAGAGGGATACAATAATAGCTGTGTTTAATTGTGAAATGATGCTAACTTTAACCAGATGTTAAAGATCCTTATTAAAGCTCTCCATGAAGGCAGTGAACCATGTGGGCTTGCTTCCCGGCATAAATCTTTCAGATAGATATCTCTACAAGGTTGTACTCTCAGATTGACCTCCTATTTTGCTCTATAGGTCCCAGAGTTTAACACAACATCAGGGCTGCTTCCAGTCTTCTTCTTGCGAGACTTTCATTGGCCAGCAAATTCCTTTCCTGGCAAAAAATCCCCAAAGTAACGTTGCAGGCTTTTGTGGGGCCGGAGGTCATGTCCGCGGCGTATTTATTCATTCGGCTGAGGCGCTCAGCAGGTCAGAAGAGAGCTGCATTAGGAATGAGATGCCTCATAAAAAGTTATTGATAATGTTTTCACAAACACTTACTGGTGTTTTCCGTCAAACTGATTCCTTTTGTAGTCATTGCAAGATGAATATTATTGGTCTTTTGTGTTTGCAGATCAGTAGATTGCTAGAAGGCCTTGATGTCTGTGCGTCCATGCGTGTGTGCTTTTTCTAAAAGTTACTATATCAAGCAACAGATATGAAAAGGTGTTTTAATATAAGAAATTAAGAGTTAAAGCAGAGTAGCTTATTTTACACCGTGACCTGCAGGCAATAAAAAGCACAGAAAAGCTGTTGGTAATTCTAACTGCAGTTTAAAGGACTATTTCATATATTAAACCACAGCTATCCTAAACTACTTTCCTCACTCTGTAAATCTGTTTAATGAATGTTCATCTTCTCTAAGCTGCCATAGCAAACATTTACTGCTAAGAAGCAGTAAATGCTAACCCGTGAAACATTTTAATAGTGCAGCTACAAGCTTTAGAATAAGAAGTATAGCACTTTTTATGTGGTATACGTCACACCTGTGTTTGGGATGTTTTATGCTTTTGAAGCCAACCACAGTCGTGCTGCTCATAAATGAGTGTCGTCATCGTGACGGTATAAAAATGGCAGTTATAGTTTTGTTATTCTGTACCTGTGACTATTCAGCTGTTGCCACCTTTCTTCCTTCCTTTCTCCCATTTTTGTCACCCTGTCTCTCATCAAATGACTGAACCTTCTCATTCTACTCTCTCCTCTTCTTTTGTTTGTTTTTTTCTTCTTCTCTCCTCCCTCCACCTTCCTCCCCACACACCCCAACATACCACACCGCCGACGACGACAGGATGAGAAGTACTGGAGCCGGCGAGTGAAAAACAACGAGGCGGCGAAGCGCTCGCGGGACGCCCGGCGACTGAAGGAGAACCAGATCTCAGTGCGCGCGGCCTTCCTGGAGCGAGAGAACGCCGCCCTTCGCCAGGAGGTGGCCGACATGAGGAAAGAGCTGGGCCGCTGCAGGAACATCATCAACAAGTACGAGAGCCGGCACGGAGACTTGTGAGGAGACGGACGGAGGCGGAAAGGACGGGAGGGGAATCGGAGATGAGACAAGGCTACAAGGCAACCCAGCAACAGCAGCACTTTAGTTGAAGTGGCGAGTCGGGGGTGGGGGGAGGCTGACGTAGATCTGCAGTAAGCACCGTGCGACACCGGGCGCAAACGCCACAAGCGTCTTTTAGCGCGCGTGCTGTGCTTCAGGATGTCATGACAGGAAAGCACAGCGGCGCCACAGTTTATTTTCCGAGTTTGACTCTGTTTGTAGATGCTGCTTTGCTGAATCCACACACCGTACTGTATCACCACCTCGTGACACCTCGGCAGCTTTACCCTTGGTGCTGTGCTTACGCCCGGTGCCGCATGGCGTTTTTGCAGGTAGTGCGTTTCCATCCGCCGCTCTGGCCAGTTCAAACAGGGTGTTGAATTCACAATATGCCAGTGAAATCTCACTTTTTAAGCTCAAGGCATGGACACAAGCCAGAAGAGGTCAGATGTGTAATTTTTGGTTTTCTATAAATAGGAAAAAAAGAAAACATGTATATTTTTGAACTGGGCAGCAAAGCAAGACTAGTCCAGCAAAGAGGAGGACGGGGGGGGGGAGGAAGAAGAGCAGGGCTTTCGTCAATAACGCAAAGAGATTTTGACATAGGATTATTGTATATTTTTCTATTAGCAGAGGTATTTAGGAGGAGGATTTTGGAGATAATCTTTTGTATATTTTATATATGGGGCGGGAGGGGCTGTTAGCTGGACAGTCACGGGGCCACATAAAGCGCTTTTCCTCCCAGCTGTTTATTGCTAAACAACAAATAATCTATTTTCAAATTTACAGAGCTGGTTAGTCAGAGGAACAGGTGTAACAGAGAATGTATCACGGTCGAATCAGGTATTTCACACAGCGTGAGACAAGGCGAGGTATTTTGGACTGTTTTCGGCGCTGAAGGGGGGAGGAGGAGGGTGGGCGGAGGCAGGAAGAAGGCGAAACAACAAAAAATTGTATAGTTTAAAGAAAATCTTTGTGTTTGTTTGTTTTCTCTGTGAGCTCGTTCAAGCACTTGAGTTTTTATCTTCTATTTGATTCCGTGTCTGATTCTGACATAAATCGAGGGGCTTTTTTTTTTTTTTTTTGAAGCTGAAGGAGGAAATAATAATTAGCCATCCGAACAGCTGGATGTGAGCAGATGTGCGAGGATAAGTAAAAGGAGAGATTTTCGCTGGCGGGTTTGCGTTTTATTTCGGTGAATGTGTCTTGCTCACATGTAAACGCACACACACTGACACACACTTTTAACCATCGCGCAACATGATTGCTTTCGGTTTCTTTACTCATCAATCATGTCTAGGTGCAAAAATTGAATACTAACTGGTTTAAGGTTGATCTGCCCAGATCGAACAGTGACTGAAACCTTCAGCATGCACACACACACACACAGACACACACACACACACACACACACACACACGCACAGTCCTCACCAAGGTTTTAACCCTTATTGTTGTTGTTGTTGATGTTGTTAAGGACTTTTATGGTGCTGATCTAATCTGATCCTCGACCTGACACGCACACACACACACACACACACACACACACACACACACACACACATATATATATATATACACACACAAATTATAGTCACACACATATGCACACACACCTTCTCAAACACAGTACTGAACTGCCTATACCCTTTCTTTGTCTTTATTCCTTATTCTTTATTTTTTCTCTCTTTTTGTTGCATATTGTATTGATGAATCATATATTTAGATTTTCACACACATACTTGTCTATACCTCTCCTTCAAACTTTACCCAATGAGAAAGAGAAATGCACCCTACTGCTACTGTACCATACAACTGTACTATTGACTATTAAACTATTCTCTCACTAGATATATATGTGTATATGATATATGCTTGAATTATGTGATTATAGTTGTAATATACATAATTGAATATATTTCAGAGAAAACCCATTGGAATCATTTTGTCAGTTTTTTCTCAGGTGTTGTCTGAGGTATTAAATATGCATATTAAAAAAAGAAACACTAAAAAATCTTTGATCCGATCACAGGATTTGTGGATTGGTTTGTTTTATTTCATTTTATTTTATTTTTGGTTGTATTTTACGTTTGCTGTATGAATTTATTGTTATGATTCCGTTTGAGCCCGTTTTTGTTACTAAGTCACCAGCATGGGATAGAAACTCCACAGACTAACTGTAGTTGGCTAAGCCTCGCTCCCCCCCAGTTGCTGTTGCTATGCCTGTCACACTTTGCATTGTACAGTAAAATTTACCCGAGGGGGTTTTGCATAAAACCTTCTGGTTTCAGACAGTTATTTTGACACCACCCTCTAACTAAATATGAGAGGTCCATAACTGTAAGTGGTAGAAACTCCAGCCAAATCCAAAAAGAACTGCTTCAAAAGGTTGGTGGCTACGACCCAAAATAGGGTTTAAAACACTATTTTTCTTCCACAGTCATAGACGGTATAAAAGAGTAACGTAGCTACTCAGATATTACCAATATATACTGGTGTGTGAAGCCTCCTGATGAGTGTTTTCGCTATCACCATCTTGGTGTTTTGTAACCAGGTGTGATGAGAAGATGCTGATCTCAGTCTAAAATTGCCGGTCAGTCACAAGCCAGTAGCCAATGAGTGTGCCCCATGTAGTCATTTCAAAAACACATTGTGATTAAAATTAACAGATTTAAATAAATATTTTATTTGCTATAAGTCAAAATGAATGGTTGAGCCTGTAATCTCATCAGGAGAGTGGTAAACTTCAGAGAGATGTTTTCATGTAGACTTTAATAGGACTAAAGCTATTGCCATCTAGTGGCCTTTAGGTAGAATGCAGGATTTTGGATAATTCTGCATTAGCTTACTTTTTCCAACGTGGAAGCTAAGTCCATCTTTTATACTGCCTATGCACACAGCAAAGTTCTGAAACTGTGTGTCGAATGCCATTTGATTAAATTTAATACATTTTTGAATGCCATGTTTCCTCCCTGTAAAATTAAAGCAGAAAAACTTAAATTCTGGGAGATTTATTGGCTGTAGCTAACATCAGCCTAGCTAACAGCTTGTTAACAGTAAAACAAAGCTGAAATGAAACTGGTACTTCTGGAAACTTCTTTTTCAGGGGTAAGAAAACCTAAATTCCCAGTCTGACAGTTTTAACTATAAAATAGGCAAAACTAACTGAAACTAAAAACAATACAAATTTACCCGAGTGCAGGCCTGTGACATTAGCTGATTTAATGTTCGCCTCCTACTATACAAAAGGAGAGCCAAAATATCATATTGTGCTGATGATGATGACCTGGGGTGCAGAAACCAGAGGGCTGTACTATGAAGCAAGATTAATGGCTTAATGAGCTGTGTCCATGTTAAACTCTGTGTATTGAAAGTGGCTCTCTTTTTACCTGGCTGAATCGCTGTGGTAACATGTCATATGTTTTCGGTTAAAATCGACTGTAAACTCTACATTTTCACAGATTCTTTCATTTGCAGCATCTTTTAAGTAAAATATACTTTCTCTAGATACATTTTATATGTGCAAGCTATCAAGCTGTTGTACATCACTAAAATGAAGTGCAATCTCTACATTGCATTTTCACAGGTGTATGTGCCTGTATTTATTTAGTGATGGAGGAAAGGTATCAATGTTGTAATACTGGAATGTGTCCAGTTAAAAGTTTCAGCCATCAACTTAAAAATAGACAACAGCGCCGAACGCACACTCAGCATTAAAATAATTAACTTGAATTAAAATGGTTTTCCTTATCTATGAGCTAAATGCCAAGATTAAGGATTTTTAGCAGGAGTATATTCTCGTCTTATTTGTAAAAAACTTATATTTTACTGTTATAGTTTAAAATTTTCTATAGAATTTTATCACCATTTTCTCATCATCTGATGACATCTGATCAGAGTAGACAGGACTCATAAGGGATCATTTTGTGCAGAAGAAAAATCATGTGACCTACAAAATGCCCATTTTGAGCCTGGAGCAGGAAGTCGATAACCTTATTGTGATGGCTGTTATCTCCGCGTGAAGCTTTAGGTTTTGCTGAGCCAGATAATGCAACAAACCGTGGATGTGTTGAACTCTAGTTCCTAGTTCCTCCCTCCTGTTTAGCCCAAATATGAGCACACACCCCTTGAAATTCATATAGCCCAGCCAGTCTGGACTATTTTAGTGTGTGCTTTTTTTCTCTTAAAAAACCCCATAGCATCTGCTAATTTCCTCCATATTTAATTCCTTAAAGACGCTTAAAAACTCTTCAAATGTTTGTTTCATTATATTAAGAACTCAAAAATTTGACAGGCTGAATGCGCTACAGGTGCTAGGCTGTGATTGGACAGTCACTGAATGGGGGAGGGGCTTAGCTGACTGTTATATAGAACTGTTTTAATTTGCAGAGAGCACTTAAACCTTAGCTCTTGTTACCTGCTATACAGTCACACTTGCAAGTATTATGATTGTTCTTGATATTTCTTTTGTTGTTTTATGCAACAGCTTGTTTTCTTCAGGTGATTTTAGTCTGATATAACTATATTTTCATTCCCAAGGCCAACTTTCACATTTCCCATGAGCCTGTTTGCTGCTGGCCTCATCCACAGAGACTTAATCGAGCCACAGGTGCATAATGGGAGTTGTAGGTCTAGCTTTGATATACAGTATGTACTGTATGTTTTCCTTTCCCTTGTCTCCTTTTTCGGGGGGAACATGTTTAAACCTGAGACACAAACTTTTGTATTTAGATCCCTGGAAGAAACTCAGAGCTTCTTACACTTCCATCAGTTGTTGGAAGAAGGAAGTCATCTTTTTTTCTTTTGATATCTTGGATTTGGGGATTTCTTCACAGACCTTTCTGAAACTTTTTGACAGTGCTATTTTTCTATGTAACTGTGTTGTTTTGCGTGGTACAACTTTTTCTGGCGGGTGTTTGAGGCCTGCTCTTCATGTGGCAGCAGTGACAGTCTGCTGCTGTGCGATAAAACGGCATTGCGGGTAATAATGACAACAATAACGATGATGATAACAATAATGTACACAGCCTTGTTATTTCTTCTTCAACTTTGTGGATTCTCAGCTAACTTCCTCTTGTTGTGACTGACTGTTATAAACTGCAAGTCCCATGAGCTCGACACTACCCCGGCTCCTCACCAGTATTGTGTGCTGTCCACAGGGATGATGGCATATGTGGTCTTTTTTCCCCTCCAAACACCAATAAAGGCTAATCCTTATTCACCAATAGCGATCTTCTGGTGTCTTGCTGTATGATCTAAAAGCATGTACAAACCAGCTAGCAACCATGTTAGCAGTAGTTGAAGGTAATGTGTGAAGTGTCACCATCTGGAGGTCACCACCTGCTGTACAAAACATTACTGTGGAAGAAACCCTAGGAGTATTCAAAGGAATTATTAGTTCCTGGTAGCTGACACTTTAAAATTTTTTTACAGTGTTTATTGGTTTTAAATTTAAAAAATATGGTTCTTTTTGATAGAAAATCTCCATAATCAACAATCAAATGAACCAGCTAGCCATCAATCCAGCTTACAACTTTCCTAAAGTGTCAAATGTAGATGAATCCACCCCACCAACCACCACCATCACCAAAAAAATGAGCATCTATTATTCTTGCTCTTCATTAGGAACTCCAACCACTGACTAAATGAGGAAGGTATGAAAGTGGCCTCCCCCAGATAGGTTGCATATAGTAAAGGCATGTACTTATATAATAAAATCTGGTGCAGACACCTGTTACATGTGGTGGACTTCGACATTCTTGAAATAAAAAAAATGAAGCTCTGTAATGTTTTACATTGTAAGAAGGTGCATTTTAAACCCAAAATAACTTTTTACCTTCAAACTAACCTTCTGATTGACAAGCTTGTTTTGATGTTCAAAAGTAGACTCACTCTCTTTATATTTCAGGAGGGCTTATGCGGCTTGTATCTGAAGGTAGGAACAATCAACCAGTGCGATCATTTAGATGGAGCACTTGATGAAAGTTAAAGATATCGAGACACACGCCGACTCTTGTGTTTTGAACTTTTCATGGGATTTATTCATAATGGAACACTCACTAAATAAGATCAACCCTCCACTCTAACTACTGTATATATAGTATTTGTAAAAACGAATGTGTTTTGTGTTGTAGAGTAAACTCTCTGGTTTTTGGTCATGGTGGAAAAGCTGGAAAGGGGTGAGAAACAGTATTAGCTTAGTCTTTTCATGGTATTATTTATTTTTATTTTTTTATTTTTTTACGTGATAACAAAATAGTTTGGAAGTGTCCAACTCAAGTCCTCGAAAGCTACTGTCCTGCAGCTTTTGTTCCGACACACCTGAATGACTTGTTATCAGACCTTTGCCAAACTTGATGGCATGCATGAAGAGGTAATCCAATCAACTGATTCAGCTGTGTTGGAGTAGGGATGGATCTAAAAGCTGCAGGACAGTAGCTTTCAAGAGTCGGACACCCATGCTTTAAATGATTGCCTTGATTGCTGTCAACCATTTTGGTTGCTTGCATGAACATCCTGCAGTCAACAAATTGCCAAAGTATTGCCAGATCTGAATGTCAAACAGCTAAGAGTGAGGTGGTGTACAGGATCATTTAGAAATCAGGTAACTTCACTGCAGCGTCCATGCTCTTCTATAACCTGTAGTGTAATGCTTCTTTCAAGACATGTTTGACTCAGTTTTGTCTGGCTGGTTATGTTGAAGAGTCTAGAAATGTCTGTCTTGTTAAAACTTCTGGGTTATTTTGAAGCCTTCATTAAAGTAAACTTTAATTTCAGTCTTCACAAAACTGCATGCTTATGTTCACCAGCTGAATCTTATGAAAGGCTTAAAAGTATTCCACAAAGTACAGTTTATAAGTCTTGTACTGTATTGGTAAGCTTTGCATTACATGTGCAGCTTTCCTGCAATCCAGGATTGTAATGGTATGTCTCTTTCTTACAATGTCTCTGACTAAGTCTCCATATTTGTGATGGAAGCATGAACATGTATGTATAAAAGGCTGGATTCTGTAGGGCTGTGCTGTATTTCCAATTCCATTTTGTGTAGATTATCTAAATGTAAATGCAGGACCTCAAAATGATGCTATTATTGTGCCCCCTTCTGCCTGTTTGTGTGTGACACTGAATTACAACATAAATGCTGTAAACAGAAAGTGCAGCAGCAGACCATTGGGAGGCACTCGGACCCTTCTGACAGCTTCTCTTTCCAAACATCACAAACAGAGATGTGTGTTTGTTTTTTATGTGCATTCATAGTACCTCTGTGTTTTTCATCCAAACACATGTGTCCGCATAGATGCATGTCCTATTGTGCGTTTCCATGACTACTTCTGTGAATTGTGGGTGTCCTAGAGATTCATCTGTAAAGCCCGTCAACTTCAGTTACATAACACACACACACGCTCACTCAGACAAGCAGTTTGTGTGCCCTGTGTACACGCGTGTATGCATGCGTGGGATTGGATCGCTGCACCACCTGTATGTTGTGGGTTGTTTCAGCTGTTCGCCGGCGTTTGCGTCACCAGCTCTTCTCCATCACGCCGCAGACCATCTGCCAAGGCTGGTGTCGATACTCCAAGCCAAAACGTGCTACGTCGCCCCGCTAGGTGCCACACTGTGCCAAGCTGAGCCAGGCCACGAAACCCTGCTGCTGCTTCACAATCAGCTCAGGGAGTTCCAGTAAATAGACGTTTGGAATAATTTCATAAAAAGCAGCTGCCTTTTTTTGTTGTTGTTGTTGGTGAGGATCATGAGGTAAAGCCATGGTGATTCTGTGATGTCTTTCTCTGTTATGGTCTTGCTTGAAATTTGTATGTGTGGATGTAACAGTATAAAGTATCTGCTCAGGTATCACTGTGGGAACATGTTTTATGAAGTGAGTGCTGTGGATGATAGGACACCTTTATTTACCTTTAAAATTAACATTTAGCAACAACATTGTACCTTTAAGGACTCACTATTTACAATTTCCTTTCATAACAGCCAGTGGAGAAATGATTGGGTATTGTGTATTAACTATATTGATAAGAACAATGACAACTGATGGATCAGTTGTAAATCCTAATATAATTTAACTAAAGTAGTCCAATAAAAATAAACTCCAGGTTTTATAAACCATATTTTATTTTCAGTCGTTACCTGTCAAGTTTTTGTGAAACTTTTAGAAGAAGAAAGAGAGAGAGAAGCCAATTATTGATATTTATTGGCACATAAAAACATTAACATGGATTTGCGGTTGAAATGTAGCAGCATATAGGTGAAATCACAAAGAAAGACGCAATCCACACATTTGTGTGAGGCATCTTTTTGTACAATCACTCTGATCAAAACAAAGCAAAGAAACAGACTGAGCCTGGAAAACAGTTTGATCACTGCATCCACCTCCCTGTAGCCAGAAATGACAAATATCCTCCACTCTAAATTAAAAAAGAAACTTATCAGAAAGATTTGATTCAGTGCAGTTTAATGCTGTCATGTCAGTATCCTGGTATAATGACAACAAATTGGTTGGCCATGAATTTAGTGATTAATTTTAAATGAGACGCTGAGAGTGCAGTGCTGTTTTTATGACCTACGCGTTAAATTTCCCACTGCTCGGGAGACTTTTATGCACTAATAAAGAAAATACAGGTGGAGGGGAGTAACAGAGGGTTATGAGTAACAAGGGGATGATTGATTGTGTGTCTCAGAGAAAAAAGAATAAATCCACCGAAACAGGCGCACAGGGGGAAGGAATGAGAGAAATATCTGAAATTTAGAGTCTGTGCAGGAAGTGTAGGAGCATGTGTAGAATTGATGTGACTGTTTTGTGTGTCCACCTGTGTGTTTGTGAGTGGTGTCGTCTTCAGACCCCGAGGAGCAGTGGGTGAGAGGTGAGTTCGATGCTCCAACTCAAGTCTCAGAGGAAACCAGATGTCTGACCTCTCTCTCTCTCTCTCACACACACACACACACACACACACACACACACCCACCCATGTTTCCACCACTTATATTACCACTAGTATATTACACTGACTTCCATTCATTTTCTGAGTGCTTACCTGAACAAAAACAATTACCGTTGCTAACCTAAACCTGAGCCTTACCTTCATCTTCGGTTAAATTTAACCTTTAACAAAGTCTACATCAAAAAATGTAACCTTTGAAACCTTACTTTGAATGGTGGGATGCATATTTCAGGTGTCCAATGCCATTTTGTTTCCCTCAGTTGATCCATCTGTTCATATAAGTGTCATTAGAATTGTTCTCAGTGGACAGGTGGCTGTCAAGAAGCCTTTCTCAAGGAAGGGAAATTAGGAAAAAAAGGCTGAGTAATGCCAAATTACACAAGAACTGAACTGGATATCAGTGGAAACGGGTCTCGAATCCAAATGAGAAAATTTGTATTCAAATAGTCGTCAATACATATAGAGGACAGAAAACAGGCACATCTGTCATGATTTGGAGCTGCATTCCTGCCAGTGTTCTGGAGAACTTCTTAAAAAAATGGAATTATCAAACCAGAAAAGATTTTTAATGCATCATTTTTTAGCATGACAGTAATCCCCAAACTACTACCAGTGCAGTAAAGGCAGGTCAGTAAACACAACCAGAATTCATGCATAAGGCACACGGGATTATAAGGGGTCGATTTTCAGAAAAATCAAAGGATTGATTTTAAGCGTGCCGTATTTTCCAAAAAACACGGTAATAACGACGGCCCGCTAGCATGCTCTACCAAAAATAGTGCTTTGTTGTGTATCTGACGGACGAAAGCTAAACCAGTTCCACACCACTGAAGTTGCAGCATTTTTACAAACCAATTCTGGTTCATCCGTTTCACTCAACGATCCGCTTTCGCCCTTCTCATTCTCCGGCGTCGCCATGTGCGTATGAAAACAAAGGCACTGCGCATGCGCGTTTTACCCATATTCTATCGCGATATTTCATTTTCTTATCGTTGCCCAACATTATACCGGTATTACTGTGAATGGTATGATATGGCCCAGCCCTAATAGAAATTACACAACTCTCCCAAGAGAGTCCACCAGGCTGTGTTGAACAATAAAAGTGTTTTCCATGTAGAATTGCATATGTTTCACTAAATCTCTGCACCTATTGCACCATTTCCCAGCAAAGAAAAAAAAGAAAGGGGGGTGGCTCAAACGTTTTGCACAGTACTGTGTATCCAGTCTTTTACCAGCATAGAAACATGGATGTAATGAACACTGAAGTCATGATGGAGGCAGCTACAGTGCCTTGTGGTTGCTGACTGTGCTGCTGTGGTTAGCTGTCAACTGACAGCATGAAGCTTTGGGATTTAGAGATATATGTATTTTTTTGGCATTTGAGAGCCTCCGTTTCTGGTCCAGCTGTTGGGGGAAATATTTGTCTTTTTTAGCAGTTAAAGTTTATGTACCTGATTCAGTCTCAATTTATGAGCCAGTTTACTGACACAGGTCAGTGTAATTGGTCATGTTTTGAGGCCATATGTCTTTAAGGTAAACTATTAAATTAAATTGAATTAAGTAGTAAGTGACATTATTTGGAGCTCTGCTCAATCAAACATCATCCCTCCAAACAGTGAGGTGAAGCAGAAAACATAAATCTGAGTTCTTTAAATTGTCTCCAGTTCTGACTCACTTGTAGAAGAAACTGAAGGACTTCTGCTGATATTAAAGGTCTTGTTTTGTTGCGACCTGGTAGAGTGACTTTACATTTTGTAGGTGGCAATAGGAACAGGAAATGAGTCAGGTTTACAGAGCACTTTTAGAGAAGGCTGAGGTAATGTGAGGCACATCCGGGGCCATCTTTTCAGTGAGACTGTATTTCTTAGACACAAAGTCAAAGAAAACAACATTCACGGACATTATATTATGTGTGTGTGTGTCTGTGTGTGAGCGGACAGCAGGTTAGACCGGGGTTTAACTGTCACATCTGTTGCCGTGTCGCTGTCCGCCGTGCTGTGAGGATGTCACTCTAAATGTTTCTCTAAGGCTCCGTTTGCCCTCAAAAACCTTCAACAGCAGCAGCTCCACCTGATCCCAGCCAGCTGTCAATCACCACACTGCCTTCTCTGGCCCTGTGAGGTCCACACAGGCAGGGGGGTTCACGTGTGTGTGGGTACAAAATGGTGTATTAAGGCACAAAGTAGTTGTTTTTTTTTTATATTCCTGTTGAATCTGGAGAGTATTGCCGCCTATTCGTCTGACACAGCCAAGATGCTGTTTGACATCTTTCACACCAGAAGAGCTGGTTAGCATTCAGAGGAAAGTGCAGGATGGATCACGCTGTTCCAGAGTATCTAATGCGCTCAATATTTAGTAAACAGCCTTTTGTCTCAGGGGGGAATAACCTCTCTGCAGATTTCGTGTCACCGTTTTGCCAGAGATTGATGGGCGCTCCCTAAAACATTGGAGTCTTTTACCGAGTCTAACAGTAATGCTTTTTGCTGCAAATGGTCAATTCGTTGATATGTATCTGACTGAAATTGATGTTAATAGCATCAGCAGCCTTTGCAGCCTGTCACAGCAAATTGGTTTTCACATTAGTTGAACCCAACAAGCCTCACAAACCACAATAATCCACATCCTGTTTTCATAAAGCTGCCTACATACTTGTTTAAGTCAAGGTTGGTTTTCATTCTAATAAATTATGCTTTCCTGTCCTTCCTCCTTACATGGACAAGAAAGCATTTCACCTTCTACATTATGAAGGATTTTACAGTCGCATAAGGACACGTACGTGAAAGTCTTAACAAGAAGTGTGACATATACTGTCAAACCTACACATGTTTTAAGTTGGCACTGGCAGATTCAACTCCTCTGTCTTCATGAATCTTTCACAGGAACTGTTGATCTGATCTGAAATGGACAAAACGCCAAACACAAAGCCAGGCCAGTAAAGAAAAGCAAACGGTTTTCTACTTTGCTGTTTACCTCAGCCCTATCCAACAACTAAAGATCTATAAAGGATGTGTCCCTCTCATCCATCCATCCACCCACCCACCCATCTTCTTCCACTTTTCTAATTGTGGAGCCTGTCATAGCTGTGATAGGGCAAGAGGTGAGGTACACCCTGGACAGATCACCATCCTGTCACAGGGCTAACACAGAGACTCAGACAACCAATCAAACTTGCATCTACAGTCAATTTAGAATCATTACTCAACCCAGTGGTTCCCAAACTTTTTTTGCTAGGCCCCCCTTTGTTTTACAAGAAAATCTTGTCCCCCCACCCCTGCAAACACATCCTCCAACCACACACACCCATATTTTGTTTTCAAACTTTATTGCAGTTTCTTTCACACCTTAAACCTTTAGTAAACAATTAAACAAATAAAAGTCAACTGCAATAAATTACAGGTAACAATAAAATAAACTATTAACTCTTTTATGCTACATCTACACCTACATGGGTATTTCTGAAAACGCAGCTGTTTCTATGCGTTTGGGCCTTTCGTCCACACGTAAACAGCGTTTCGAATCACCGAAAACTGAGAATTTTTTAAACTCCTTCCAGGTTGGAGATTTTCGAAAACTCTTTAAGTTTACGTGTGGACGAGGAATACGGAGTTTGTCATGCGACGTCAAAGGTGTGTGCTTTTTTTCACGTCACGCTGTGCGCCATGAGATGAATTTCTACAATGGCAGATCGAGACAAAATACTGTTGCTGTTAATCTTACCATCTGCAGTTTTTACACGCTTACATACACACACGCAGTTACTGTCCCTCCATTTAGAAAGGCAGAGGTGTCACGGTGTAATTATTTTACGTGTAGTTGTTTTTTCCTGTGTAATAATATTCAACATTGCTATCAATACATTTTTCAAAAAATGCCTCTCTGTGCAAAATGGGTTCAAAAACATAAACAACTGTGGGATACTGTTTGTCCGTGCGCCGGGGAAAGTAATTCTGCCGGGGATCCCTACCTTGGCGCTTGTGCAGGTGAAGCCAGTGGGAAGATTTGCTTCATCATATTTTCTAGTCTTTGGCTTGGAAAGAAGTTGGTTTGGAAACATATCTGGCGATGTTTCATCCTCTGCTTTGCTTTTGGGAACCTCTGACTTAAGCTAACCCCACTAACTGCCTGTCTTTGGACTGTGGGAGGAAGCCGAGGTACCCGGAGAGAACCCATGCAGACCAGGGGAGAACATGCAAACTCCACACAGAACTGACTAAAAATCTATTTTCATAATAAAATTGACTTAGTAATTAGTTTTTGAAAGATGAAGTGTTTGGTGAACATTAACTCTGCTGTCAAACCATTGTTAGTGCCGCTGATAGATCAAAAGTGAAGTAGAGACCTCTCGGCCAGGAAAACATGTCATTTGTCAGATAATTACATTAAAAATGCACCAAATGGAACCAAGTCAACAAATCCACTTCACTGAACTGAATAAGCTGAGGTGAGATAGCTGCCAGCTTGAGCCCTGTGGGTTAACTCCATGGCAGTCATGCCTTAGAGCTTTAAGCTGTAATAAAGTTTAAATCATTGAGTTACAGAAAAACTCGCTCTTCTGTACAGCTGTTACAAAGAGAGAAACTGCCCTTCTCTTTGGAGTGTCTTCTTGTATAACCAAACTCTGAACAAGATCAAACAACATATGGATTTCAAACAGTGTACAAACTTAAGCTTTAATGTAAAGTCATTTGTCTCAGGACTATTTGTAACTCCTTATTATCAAGCAGTTCTACTTCCCTCTACTCCCTGTTAAATCCAAACTTAAAATCATTATCCTCACATAAATCCTCTTGAATGACGATCTTAAAAGGTTCAAACTATCCCAGTAGAGCACTTTGCTCTCAGACTGCAGGCTTACTTGTAGTTCATCGTGCTTCCAGAAGTGGAAAGGGAGGCAGAGCCCTAAGCTATCACAGTCCTCTCCTGTGGAACTAACTCCCAGTTTGGATTCAGGACACAGACCCCCGCTCTGTTTTTAAGATTAGTCTTCAAACTTTCCTTTTTGATAAAGCTTATAGTGCATCAGGGACCTCCACCAGCTCTCTGAACATATAGAAGCATAACTAAGGTATACTTCAGGATCATCTGATCCAGCCCTGGGCATTTCTCCTCTTTTCCCTCCCCAGGTGTTGATATGTAACTACTGCATGTTATTTTGCCTGCGGCTTATATTTTCTGTCTGTGGCTGGTCTCTCTTGTTTTCCTCTTCTCTTTCCCCTCACGCCCAGTTGTGCTAACCTGTGATTATCTATGGCTGAGGGTGATGTGATTACTCTGCAAACTATAGTCTGTGCTCTGAAGACAAAGAAGAAAACTTTGGCTAATAGTGGATGAGGTTTGTGCTGGCTGTTGATCAATAGGAGCAGGAGCAGCATCAGCCAGCCTTGTGGTCCATCAGTGCTGTACTGGGAACTGTGAAGGGTGATGGGAAGAAATGGGACTCGCTGTAGTCTCATAACAAGAAAAACTGACGCCTTTCATGGGCAATTCCAATCTAATAACAATAAAACACACTTAACCTGCAACAGTCAATGTCTAACCCCCCTCAGCCTCTCCACATGGACACCTCCCTTCATACCTGCCAGGTCTGATGTGTTTGTGTGACAATGAGGCAGGCAGTGAAATGTCAGCAGCAGCATACTGATGAGAGAATCAGGCAGTCTGATCTAATTGTCTCCAGGCTGCTCCTGTCGGGCTCCCTGGTGCTCAATCAGACCGAAATGCATAGTTGGACTTCGATCACTGAGATCTCTGCAAGCTTTTCACACCAGTATCTCTCTGATGAATGCCGCCTCATGTGCCCAGTTAGAGGCTGATTGATGTAATGTGAGTGCGTGCGCTCACTTACCTACATACACAACATGTAGGTTGCTGCTGATGTGTATGTTTACGCTGCTGCTGCTGTTTTATAAAAGCCTTCCAACTCTGTTTTTGAATTACTTTTACATTTAAGGACAGCATTTTGGAGGTAAATGCCATAAATACGGCTTTACTCGTTCTCTGTGTTTAACTGCAATCCAGGTATGTGAGGACATTATGTCAGGTTGATGAGTTGCTGTTAAATAAGTGGCTTTATATAGTTTGTATTTGTGGATTTTGTCTGTATAAATAATTACATGGCACCATCAGAAATGTAATTTTGCCTCTCCATAAAACTGGAAAAGCTTGGCACTGAACAACATCATCCCAGAGGTCCTTCACTCCAAAGTCACCCAGCTCACTGCATCAGCTCCCATCTGTCAGTGGATCACAAATTTTCTGGCAGCAGGTGAGACTATCAAATTTATAACCAGCACCTGAGAAACCAGCGCTGGTGCCCCCAGGCATGTGTCTTCTCCCTCCTCTTCTTTCTTGATGTACCTCAGGACAAGTTGGGAAGTTTGCAGACCACTTGATGGTCACCAGGCTCATGAAAGACGGTGATGAGTCTGCCTATATACAAGAGGTTGAACAGTTTGCAATGTGGTGTGGTCAGAATAACCTGGAGTTTAATATGCTCAGAACTGCAGAGATGACAGTAGACTTCAGGCTGAGCGTCCCTGCGTTGCCTCCTCTTATCTTATTCAACAGCACTGTGTCTGCTGTGGAAACCTTCAGGTTTCTGGGATCCATAATGTTCTAGGACGTAAACTGTGCATCCAAACCAGACACGGCTGTCAAAAAAGCCCCCGAGGAGCTGTCGATTCAGTTCTTCTCTACAATAACCCAATCTGATCTCACGACACAAAAACATCCAAACATCTGCTCGTGTTTGTGTGGCAAAGTATTCCTGGGCAAGATACTGAACCCTGAGCTGCTCCCGGTGATTTTTTCTGAGTGTCAATGTGCGTGAATGTTACACAGAAAGCACTTAGACGTTGAAAAAGTGCTTGTGTGAATGAGTCGGCACTTTAAGTGCTCAAGTACATATATAAGAACCAGCCCATTTAATTGTCCTGCATTCAGGGCTTGTACATATCCATGTTCAGGACACAGTGATGCACACCCATCACACCTCTCCTGACTCCTCCACTCTGGTATGTACTACACACACACACACACACACACATGCAGTTTCTTCATCACTCTGAAGAACAGTTAAAAACACACACACACACACACACACACACACACACACACACACACACACACACACACACACACACACACACACACACACACACACACACACACACACACTGTGTGGGACACAAATACTTGTGCAATAAAACCTGTCAGCACTAAATATTTACTGTACCTACAAAGTGATTCAAAGCAGGCTGCATAAACACTGTCTGCTGTTCATGTCTAGATACTGTCAAGTCCACATGAATATATTATAACCAGTTATCCATTCCATATTTATTCCATCGTCTTTGCACTTTGAACTCTCGTGTATTTAAATCTGTACTTATGCTACACATATTTTTCCTGTATATGTTTATTCTATTAAGTACATCAACAGTAATGAAAAACCAGAGTCCTTGTATGTTTGCACCTACTCGTTCAATAAAGCTGATTTGAATTATGGTGCTATGAGTTGCCTCCAGACCTGAGAGAACCAGCCTATTGCACACCAAACACATCCCCTATAGTAACCTCCACTGCTCTCCAAATCAACCTCCAGACTCTAAGGAGGGAGCCTATTTATAAGGTGTCATTAGTCGGGGAGCTTGATGTTAATTAATTAGTATAGCCTAGCTTTCCTGTGCCCATGCTGCATGCTCCTGGGGAGCCCACAGAGTGTTACCCCAGAAGCCTCGAAGGGGCCAGAACTGTGCACGAAATGGATGAGGGGAGAACTAATAAAATAAGAAAAACAAAACAAGAACAAGGTGGTGATGCAGAGGGAGGAGGGACGGCTTGAATAGCTGGGCTAATAACGATAACAGCAGTTATCACTATTGTGTGACACTGTGTGGATTCTGAAGTGCAGGATGGAGAAAGCAGAGCTAACAACAAAACTGAGCCTTCAGTGCAAAGACCAAGTTCAGTGTCCAAAAAGGAGACGCAAAAGGACAAAAAATATTAAAGAGTTAAAACATTTCACAGAGCAATATAAAGTACTTGCATTTATACACTACTTTTCTAGTCTTACTGATCAATCAAATCATTCATTAAACACACACACTGACACAGCGCTTTCTTTATATTTCAAGCACTTTCTCTGCCTCACTTTAATGCCCAATTTATAATCACCAATTATCCCAACATGTATGTCTTTGGATCACATCAGCTGATGGTTCTGCTGGTATACTTCTAAATATAGAAGTGGTAAATCTCATATAGGGAGTGATATTTAACTCGCTTTAGCCTGCCTACAAGAAGGCAGCAAGAAGGTCCTGGGTTCATGTCCACCAGCCAGATGGAGCCCTTCGTTGTGCAGTTGGCATGCTCTCCCTATGACTGTGTGGGTTCTCTCCAAGTAGTCCAAGTTTCTCAGAATGTCCAAAACAAGCATGTTGAGGTTGAATGGTGATTCTAAATGGACTGTAGGTGTAAATGTGGGAGTGAATGGTTGTCTGTCTCTCTGGATTATCCCTGCGACAGACTGGTGATTTGTACCCAGCTTGGGAACAGTTAATAATCACACAAACCGACTGTGCCTGCACTTCATATTATACAGCCATAAACTCTATAAGTACTATGAGAAATAGTACTTATAGTCATAGCAGTTTTTCTGCAACATCCTCAGCACACCTTTTTCTCACTGTAGCAGTTTGTGTTTTCCCTTCCAAATAAATTAGTCTGACCTTTTCTGACCCGTCTGATTAAAGTCTGCTTGTGTTTTTGCCTTTTCAGATTCTCTTTTGATGTTGCCTCACACTCACATTTCAGCAAATTAGTGTAATTTTACCATAGCTGAGCGTGGCTTTGGCTCTGTTGTGTAATTACGATAAATTCAATGTGTACTGTAATAAATCAAAATTATTTTTGAACATTGGGGCGCAGACACATAAGCTTGAACCTGTCCGAGTGAAACCTTAATTCTAAAGAAGCTGTAATAACATGTGATTCGGGTCCTCATCTCCGCAGTGCCGATGTGGCCTAGCCTGGGCCTTTTGACATTTCCTGGAGGCACCGGAGGCTCTAAAGGGACGAGAGTTAACAGAAAGGTGAAGCGTGATTAATGAGAAGATGGACAGAGAAAGACAGCAGAGGGAGAGATGAAGGATGAGGACGGAGGGAGGCGGGAGAGGGGGAGGGAAGGAGCAGAAACAGCAGGGTGTCGGTGCTGAAGTCAGAGGAGACAGACGTGATCTCGGTGGTTTGCTTTGACAGAGCAGCATGAAGTGCACTTATTCTTAAGCTAGAGTGATACTATTAACTCTAACTTCACACCGCAGGCCTTCGTTCTTAATTCTGATTCACTGACTGACTGTTATCCAAGTTCGTTAAAGATTTCGATGTAATTCCCAAAATTGTTTGGATTTGTTCTTTGCAACGTTTAAGTCAGAAAAAAACTGCAAAGTTTAAATGCCTTTATTTACTCTTATCCATCCATCCATCCACCCCACGGTTGACATGGTGCTGGAGACTATTCCAGCTTTCATAGTTGGGTACTCCCTGGACAGGTGGCCAGTTTGTCACAAGCCTAACATAGAGAGACAAACAACCACACACTTTCACATCCAAATATCACATTCAAACATGTTAAAATATAATTGGATCTGAGATAGGCCCGTGCTTAGCCCAAATAAGTTCAATAAGGGGATTTGCTCCATTTTTGCTCCTTTATTTTCTCTGTGACTGTGATTTTCCCACCTGTCAAAACTGCCTCATTCAAAATTTCAGTCACTACGCTCTTGTCTAATGATCTATCTGCCCATGTCCTCTGAGACAATCAACTCCCTCTTTCAGGCCATTTGTCATGTATTCCTCCTCCTCCCCATTTCCACCTCATCTAGCTTTTCCAGGGTGTCTCATTTAAAGTCTCCATCAGCCACCTGCTTACACCAGTGTCTAAACTTCAGGGGGTCTAGTTATGTACCATCTCCTACCTCACCGACAATGTTGCTTTTCTTTGGAGTCTAACTAAAAATCCTTGCATTTCAAAGTTTTGCATTTTTTCCAAATGATCTGTCCTTGCTGAGCCGGTGTTATGACTTATTTTGTATCCTGCACAATTCTGTGACATGCAGTGCAATGAGTTTACATTTTCACACATGAACTGCAGCCCTGAACTTTTCTTCTCATCACTCTATGGAGGTACACATGAGGGCATAAATGTCTGATACAGCTGGATTGGATAATAAATGGTCTTTAACCTGCCAGCTCCCTGTTCCAAAGTCCGTGTGACATTCGATTGTGGCCAAGTGAGAATAACACTGAAAATTAGCTTTTGAATTCCCAGTGAGCAAATAGATTCCTGTATCATCTACCTGGACAATACCCTTAGATAAATAAAGAGGACAGACAGAGCATTTCCAGTAATGACAACATATCTGAAACAGACTGTTTTGTGCTACGTTACATGTAAGAAAGAACAAGTTTGGTTCAGGCCTCATTTGCAACATTGTCAGCTGTTATTTTGTAAAAATAGCTATTGAATCCAAGACATCAGTGATGTTTACATTGTGTTGTATCTTTTTTCTTTTACCTCAGTTTCCACAGCTTGTACAGCTGCAGCCCCCCCATCCCCAAACTGAGGCGCAAAAGCAGTTTCTTCTCACAGCAAAAGGAAGAATGAGTCACAGAGCAGAGATACAATATATGATGAATGCACTGCAACACAGCAGAATGTGCTGGTTTGGCTTTTTCATTACTGTAGTTTCTATTAGCAATCGCTGAATTGTGCCTTTAAAGTCATTATCAAGAAGAATAAGTCAAACTTTAACATGATTTTTATTTTTCGTCTGCACTGAGTAGAACGCATTGAAGGAAGACAGAGAAAAACTGACTTTAGGCTCTCTCAGCTGCAGTCTAGCTGTCTTATATGGCTTAGCCAAGAGGGTTGTCAATGTTCCCCCCTTACAGTAGGTCATAAAGTTTTACTGATGTAGGCACCACCACCCTTAAGGCTAGAAAGTGTGAGTGTGAAAGTTTAAATGGCTATACATTTCACATTTTGCAGCAGTTTTCCTCAAGTTCAGCTTTGTCAGCTTGTCTTCAGGTCATGATTTAATTAAACTGAACCACAGGAATCTAAACTGCTTCACCTACTTAACTCTGGATTTCCCATTATCAACAATTTTGAAATTGCACCGTTTCTGTCAGTTATTTACTGAAGGAAAAAACTGCAGATAAATACATGAAGGGAAAGGATTTAATGACTGCGGAAAGTTTATAGACCAACGTATCCAAATGTTTACGCCGCAGATCAAAAAACATTGAGTTAATAAAAATTTTAAAAACTCAAAGATGAAAAACTGCATAAATCAAAGAACATATCCACTTTCTCCAAACGACAGGTGGTGAGATGTGCTCTGATCTCTGTATTGGCAGCAAATATATACAGCGTGCACATGAAAAGCAACAGCTGATGTTCATCCTCTCAACTGGAAGACGTTTCAGTGAACACACATTTAATGCAATTGAAGTGAAGACCTCACTTTCTTTGTGTTTTAACCCTTTTACTTAAAATTATAGATGATATATGATTGAAAGCAATCTTAAATTTGTCATTGGAGATCTGACAGATTAAATGGTAAATGGCCTGTATTTGTATAGCGCTTTACTAGTCCCTAAGGACCCCAAAGCGCTTTACACAACCAGTCATCCACCCATTCACACACACATTCACACACTGGTGATGGCAAGCTACACTGTAGCCACAGCCACCCTGGGGCGCACTGACAGAGGCGAGGCTGCCGGACACTGGCGCCACCGGGCCCTCTGACCACCACCAGTAGGCAACGGGTGAAGTGTCTTGCCCAAGGACACAACGACCGAGACTCTCCAAGCTGGGGCTCGAACTGGCAACCTTCCGATTACAAGGCGAGCTCCCAACTCTTGAGCCACGATTAAAACAAATTCTTAATAAATGCAAATCTTCATCATGTTTTTGGATGCTGCATGTGGTGTGGTTTTGTCAGGAAGCTGCAGAACAATCCATCCAGAAACTGTCCTTTTATGTCAAAGAATCATTAGAGGAGCACTGGTTGCTTAGGTCCAGCGGCTGTAATAATTATGCAAATTGTGCATAATCAATGCACATAAATTATGATTTTGCATTATGATTAGCAATTTGTATCCTTACATGAATACAGTCCTATGCCCAGTTTGCTTCCCCAAATGCTGCATGCACATGTTTTACAGTGAGCTGGCTTACATCCCAGCACAGCAGAGGATACCATGTGGATTTAACCTCAGTCAGCAGTGAGTTCGCTTGCAAGAAAAAAGAGAAAAGATGAAGTTTAAGCGAAACCATGCCTGTAAAGTGTGCAGATATCCAAAATTTGATTATTCTATATTTTCCTGAATATAGAATAATCCACTGCTCATTAAGTCTCCAGCTGAAACTATCCACACATTCATTCAGTTGTCCCCCATTATTGCCTTTTCATGTGACCACAGATAAGTCAGCTGTGCTTCTCTCCTGCACTCCAACATTTGCCCCTGAGCCTCATAACAACAGTGACTTGGTTTGGAAGCAGCTAACGATGTGATGGAGCGCAGGCTTCTGTGTTTCTGTGGGAGGCTGTATTCTGCTTGATTTATCCTCATTAGGTGCAGTGCTGAAAGATAGCAGCTGAGAATGCTCCAAACACGCGGTGAAAAGTGCCTATACAGGATGTCAACAAAAATTATGACACAGGGGAAAATGGGTAAATCAAGCACAGCTAAGTGCAAGTGTACAAATGACCAGCAGAGAGAGTTCTTTAATTAGTTTGTTTTCACTAATAGAGTGCATTAAATTAAAGCTGATTCAAGCTGCATGCAATATAATGAAACACTATATTATGTGAGTGCTACTCTAATTTAAAATGCAAGCAATTTTGTAAGCTTTCAGGCATAACATTTAGAAAAAATTGAAATCATGAAAACTGGGTCTTTGTGTGAAGGCAACGCAGCCGTGATGTAAACTTTTAAAAGCTGATATGCTCAACTTGGAATAAAATAAATGTACTTTCAGTTTAGCTCTCATTTATACCAAATCCATAGATTAATACAGCATCTACAGTAATACCAATCTGTTATGTTAAAGAGAGCTGAGCGTGAAGGCATTTTTCTGCCCTAATCTTGGCTACAAGGTGTGGGTAGTGACCAAAACAATCACTGTGGCAGAAAAGAGATTCTTCTGGAGGGTGTGCGGGCTCTCCCTTGGAGAAAGGCTAATCCCACTTGTCAGTCGTTTGGGAGGGTGTCAGAGCGCAGTTGCTACACCAACCATATCAAAGGGAGCCAACTCAGGTGATTCTGCATCTGACTAAGAAGCCTCCTGGATGCCTTCTAGGCGATGTGTTTCTGGCATGTCCAACTGGGAGGTGACCCAGGAACAAACCCAGAACACAGCTCTTGGCTGGCTGGGGAACATCTTGTGGCTGGGAAGAGGCATCTCTGCTTAGACTGCTGCCTCCACAACCTGGAGTGGGATTAGTGGTAGCAGGCAGATGGGTGGATGGACTATAGGTTGACAATAGGTGGCATCCCAGTTTCATAACAAAATCTGTGATAACTGGGTCCACAACACAAAAGATATTAGTTTACCAGTAAAGTCCCTTCCACTCTTGACGTGTGGTATTCTTTCATTCTGGCCTTCAACCTTACTTGACTATTAAAATAGATGAAATCTTAGCCTGCTAAAAGATGACTGGTCAAGACAATTCAGAATAAAAATGTTAAAACTAGTTTCCTTTCCCCATTAATATTCATGGACATTGTATTATATAGATTGTTTGACTGTCAACTTGCTCTTTGCAGATGAACCCTAGCTTTCCAGGATTCCCATTCCTAAAATATGCTCAGAAAAAATATCTGAAAAGACTTGGTTGTGCTATAAACGGTCGAACCTTGTTATTGTTGATGCTGTGGATATTTGGAGCTGACTCTATTTGTTGAGCTGCTACAGTGTTGCTTGCAAAGCCCTCATAGTGTTGAGGCCCATTGGAGCCTTTTCAAGCTTGATCACCTGACATGGTGAAACAGATATGTTTTCCCTTTTGTTTTGCTTCTATGGATGCATCGAGGACAACATAGCTGACTGTAGGGTAGAAATTCTGCAGAAGGCTGAATTTCCATACTAGAACAGTCATATCTGCTATAACATGTTCCCATCTCTCTATTAAATGAAATAGCAGCATGGCAGCTTGGTGTTTTGCACTGTTGCCTGACATTAAGAGGATCCTGGGTTGAAATGCATATAGGACCCATGCTGTGTTTTTGTAGATTTGCTTTCAGTGCTTTGGTTCGTCCTCTCATTGAACAACATGCTACGGTAATACTGTGTCTTTAGGCCCAAGGCACTTTAGAAGAAAAGATCCCTAATCAGGAGTTTCACTTCCTGGTAAAATGAAAGTTAAAGAAATAAAGGTTTGTATACTTTATAAATCTGCATTCACTGCAAGGTTATTTCTGGATCAGGTTTAACTTGATCCCACCAATATTCCATAATAAATCCACCATTAAACTTTGTAGTGGTTCATGGATCGTTACCCTGGTAATACAGTGCAAAGTGGTGCGATCGTATCTAAAAGTGCTCTCATTTATTTATATGATGACTGGCCGAACATGTCCAAAATATATTTCAGAGTTAAAACTCCCAAAGGTTGTAAACTCTTATGAGGATAGGCGAACATTTCCTGCAGCGATGATAGATCTAACACACATCCGTGATAGTTTGTTTAGCACATCTGTAGAATTTTAGTTCAGCCTGACCAATTTCAGAGCACAGCTCCCTGGGAAACAATTCAGCACTAAGTGGATTATCCTGCGGTCAAATAAAGCGAAAGTAAATGGGACCAGAGGGAACGCTGTAAGCGGAGAGTTAGGATACGCCCCGAGTTTGTCTAATTGGTCCACAGGGAGCAGCTAAGGGTGCCTTACTGTGAAACAGAGACCTCTGAACAAGGAAACAGGGCAACTTCAAACATCGTTTAAAATACTGGCCTATATTAACTTTCAGAGTCTGATTTGTTTTGAGGGCAGAGAGTCGACACCCACCAGTGTGAGCGTGGCTTCAGTCTCAGTTTGTGTGCAGTTCAGTGTCATTTTTTATCCAGGCTGTAGCAAACCGGGGTCATGGGAGCTATTTTGTTTACAAATGTGGGACAGGTGTGTTTTAGCTAATGAGCTGAGAGACAGCACACAGTTTCATTCGATGCATAGATTATTATTTTTTTCTCCTTTGACTTTTATTCATGTTTTTGGAACTACAAACATCCAAACTACAAACTTCACTGTGTTGCATTTTGGCTCCATTACATGTTGATTTATCTTTGTGACACCAACAAACAAATAACAGTTTATGAAAAACAAGTACACTTTATATATATTTAAAAGGGTGAGATGGTGAGTTTTCTTTTTGACTAAGTGCCAGACAATAAAAAATTAATTTAAAACCTACATTCATATTTAAATATTCATATTTAAACACAGTTTTTGATAAAATCCATGGGCGCTAAAACCAAACTTAACAGGTAAATGTCTATCTTTGCCCTTTTAAGGCAAGGTGAAGTCTGCTAATCCAAAAGAAAGCCTTTCTTCTTGTATCCACCAGCGGTGTGTGTTGGGTATGAGAATGTATTCCAGACCACCTGCACAAAATGACCCAGAACAGAAGAGTTTATGGATAGAAAGTGATGGATTATCGATCCCTGAATCCATACGAGAGCCAAGAAGAATGAAATGAAATCTTGCTTGGAGCAAAACCATATTTAGCTACCCTGAAACATACGATGTGTTAGTCCATCTATCAAAACTTTTCAATTTTACTTCTGTGTGTGCGAGCCAGAAAGTTTTGGCTTCTAGCTCACAACTAAACACTCAGTAATTTACTAAAAACAGATGGTCAGTATGGTTCGTTTAAAATGTTATCTAAACAGTAGACAATTGAATTTTTCTGGATTATTTTCAGCAGTTTGTTAATACAGGTTTGCTTTTAAAATGACTACTTTCCACAGCAAACTAAATGTGCAGGGGTTAAAGTGGGATTTGGCAGGTGGGAGAACTTGGGGTTGGGTGTAGCGGTGAGGATAAGAATTACTCAAGAAACAAACTTATGTGAACTCCGGCAGATTTTTCATTACAGACAGGCTGTGATCAACAAGATATTACCAGATTACCATATACATAAATTTCATTGTACAGGGTGGGCCATTTATATGGATACACCGTAATAAAATGGGAATGGTTGGTGATATTAAAGTCCTGTTTGTGGCACATTAGTATATGTGAGGGGGCAAACTCCTCAAGATGGGTGGTGACCATGGTGGCCATTTAGAAGTCGGCCATCTTGGATACAACTTTTGTTTTTTCAATAGGAAGAGGGCCATGTGACACATCAAACTTATTGGTAATGTCACAAGAAAAACAATGGTGTGCTTGGTTTCAACGTAACTTTATTCTTTCATGAGTTATTTACAAGTTTCTCTCTGTTCACAGCCATTGACATGTCGAAGAGGTTAACACGTGAGGAGCGGATCGAAATTGTGTTGATATCTGGTGAACGCAGTAACCGGGTCATTGCAGCAGATTTCAATGCAAGACACCCTACGAGACCACCCATCTCCCATGCTACAGTTAGCAAACTGCTTGCTAAGTTTCGTGAAACTGGTTCAGTGTTGGATTTGCCAAAATGTGGATGCAAGAAAACTGTTACTAATGAAGAAACATCAGTGGCTGTCCTAGCTTCATTCAGCAAGAGCCCACAGCGTAGCACTCGCCGCATGTCACTGGAGAGTGGCATTAGTCGAACATCCCTTCGGCAGATATTAGCTACTCACAAATGGCACCCTTACAAACTCCAGCTACTGTAGCATCTCAACGAGGATCACCCAGATCGGCGCACAGAATTTGCAGAATGGGCAAAACAAAAGTTGGAACAGGACCCTCAGTTCACGCAGAAGATTTTGTTCAGTGATGAGGCAAACTTTTATGTGAATGGTGAAGTTAACAAACAAAACCACCGCTATTGGTCTGACACTAACCCACATTGGATGGATCCCTCCAAGACTGCTGGAACAACAAAAGTGATGGTTTGGTGTGGTATATGGGGTACAACCATAGTGGGTCCATTCTTCATCAATGGAAACCTCAAGGCCACTGGATATTTGAAATTGCTACATGATGATGTGTTTCCCTCTTTATGCACTGAAGCTGGCACGTTCCCTGAGTTTTTCCAGCAAGATGGTGCACCACCACATTATGGGTGCTAGGTCCGAGCATTCCTAGATGAACAGTTTCCTGGAAAGTGGATTGGTTGTCGTGGGCCAGTTGAATGGCCCCCAAGGTCTCCCGATCTGACCCCCTTAGACTTTTATCTTTGGGGTCATCTGAAGGCAATTGTCTATGGTGTGAAGATACGAGATGTGCAGCACCTGAAACTACGGATACTGGATGCCTGTGCTGGCATTTCTCCTGCGGTGTTGCTATCAGTGTGTGAAGAGTGGGAGAAGAGGGTTGCATTGACAATCCAACACAATGGGCAGCACATTGAACACATTTTATAAGTGGTGAGAAACTTGTAAATAACTCATGAAAGAATAAAGTTACGTTGAAACCAAGCACACCATTGTTTTTCTTGTGACATTACCAATAAGTTTGATTTGTCACATGGCCCTCTTCCTATTGAAAAAACAAAAGTTGTATCCAAGATGGCCGACTTCTAAATGGCCACCATGGTCACCACCCATCTTGAGGAGTTTGCCCCCTCACATATACTAATGTGCCACAAACAGGACTTTAATATCACCAACCATTCCCATTTTATTACGGTGTATCCATATAAATGGCCCACCCTGTACTTATATAGATAGATACCTTAATGTAGTGCATCACTGTAAACTTTATCATAGTACTGCAAACTAACCTTTGCCTGGCATCTTCATGCAACCTTTGAATAACACAAGTATACTAGTTTAGCATGAACCTCCACAAAAACATAATTAAACCACAAATCTTCTAAGTTATGAATCCAATAAACTGATTTAGAAAGTCTAAGATGAATTAGGCAATTGCCTAGAAAATTAAAATTCCCAGTTTATGTTTTTTTTAAATATAATTTTTGACTCGCTGAGGGGTGATTACCTTTCGAAATAATCTCTTTCTCTCTTCTTAAAAATATATTTTTCTCCGTCTCTCAGTGTGGCACATTAATATTTGTTTCTGTACCGTAGGAACACAGCAGCTGTACTTTAAGCTCAAATTGTGCAGAAACATTTTGTCTGTTTGAAGATATTTGTTTGGAATAAAAGTTACCTGCCACTTAAAAAAGTGTTACTTCATGCTTTAGTAGCTAACTAGGTGCTTCAACTTTACCTTGAACTTGGTTGAGAAAGACAGAGGGATGTGTTACAAAATGCTCAAAGCTTCTAAACCAGGATTTCACAAACCACTGGGTGATGCCGGGGTTGCTGTGGTATCCTTTGGTTAAAATGCATCACTGGTTAATTTGACCATTTGTTGAGACTTGTTGCCTCAACGTTTAATTGAATATGAACCACAGCGAGCAAACGACGTGCCATTCACAGCTGAATGTAGAGTTTAAATCAAATGTGACACAATGACGAATCACCAAAACTCTGTTTACGAACCCTGATTCATTTTAAATTAGGCAGTAATTAGACTAACAAGCCCAACAAAATAAATGTTTCCTCTCAGCAAAACAAAGACAACAAAACTGTGTGATTGCACCATAAAAAGTCTCTATCCGGGGGTCCTCAGCATGATAAAAAGAGAAAAGTTTGTAAACTGCGGTTCTAACGCAAAGTGGAGGTATTCGTTTCACACAGTGTTTGATAGATTTTCAAATTAAATTGGTGACTTAGGAATAAGGCGGTGATGTGAAGTGCGCAGAGGCTCAGTGATCCGGCGTTACACCAAGTGTTCCTCCGCTAATGACTGTTTATGGAAGGCTGCCTGCGTGAATGAATGTTAATGACTTTCTGGGAAAAAGCTTTTTGAAGAAGCCGTCGCCCCCAACAAATATGAGGACTTTCTTGCAAGAGCTCACACACATCCATGTACTCTATCACACACACACACACACACACACACACACACACACACACACACACACACACACACACACACACAGAGATCAACCACAATTTAAAGAAACTCAGTTCACATCGACACTACCGCAAAAGCACCAGATCTTCAAGTAAGATAATATTACATGTGACAGCTTGTGTGGTTGTGAATATACGGTTTTAGAAAAGGTGTCGTTGCCTGTAAGACTTCCACAACACGAGTAAACCACAAATGCATTCATCTACATATGCAAGTAAACATACACGTACAGATGCTGTGTATGTGTGCTCTTCATCCAGTTTGCAATGCCCCATTTGCCATCTCATTTGCTCACTGAACCACATCTCTTTGTGTATTGCATTGTTTTTTTCCCCCCACCATCTCTAATTAATGTTGCCTCTGAGAGAGTCGTTTGCCTCTACATCACCGCTGCATGCTCTTTGGCTAATTACAGCATGGTACAGGGAGATAAATGAGGAGTGATGCAGGTCAGAGGCTTTGTAGTTAAAAAAGATCTTCAAATCTCATTTGCACGTCTCTGCTGCTGCAGTGAAAACATTTGCTCGTCAAAATATCACACAGAGAGTAAAAGCAAAGTTCCTTTGCACTGCTCACTTTGAGATATAATTACCTGTACTGGAGTAGTTTTGTGGTGATTCTCACATCATTTTTCATCTGAGTATTTACTATATAGTGGACAATGAGTTCACCATTTTGTAGCTGTGTAGAAAGAATGGTGGTGCATTGGTTAGCATGGTTGTGTCGACTCTGGCTGGGGCCTTTCTGTGTGGACTTTGCATGTCCTCCCCGTGTTTGCATGGGTGCTTTCCTTGTACTCTGGCTTCCACCCACAGTTCACAGACATGCAGTTAGTGGGGTTAGGTTAATTGGTGTGCATGTGAGTGCAAATGGTTGTCTGCGTCAGATTGGGTTTTCTCCAGGCCTTAAGGGCCAGTGTCCTGCAGGTTTTAGATGTGTCCTTGATCCAACACAGCTGATTTAAATGGCTAAATGACCTCCTCAACATGTCTCGAAGTTCTCCGGAGGCCTGGCAACGAACTAAACATTTGATTCACGTGTGTTGACCCAGGGTGATGTCTAAAACCTGCAGGACACCAAGTATGCAGGGTCAGACTGCTCTTCCTATTAAGTTGCAATAAGTCACTTTTTTTCCTCCTTATTTACCTCCATCTTGATTATGAGTATTGACACACTTGTATGTGTCAGGTGACGGCAGAGAGAGGACCCAAATACGCAGGCTATGTACTATAAAGCAGGATGTATAGGCTTATCCAGGTAACTTCAGCCTACATCACTATGGTAATTTGTGCTGGAGACCTAACCAACCCAGGAGTCACTGCAACATTGAGACTTTAAGACTGATAGATACTCAAGCACAACTTTATTCCTCTATTTTTTTTCTTTTTGCCTGCAAACAATTACTCAACAATTCCACTCTTGCAAAAGGATTAATATATGATCCTGAAAAAGGCCAGCTGTTTGTACTTGTTGATCTTATATCAACTTTGCACAGACGATGCCAACATTTGAATTGTATTTACACATTTAATCTTTAGTTGCTGTCAGACTAAACTGCACAGAGGCCGCAGCTGAAATAATAAAAACTAAAACTGTCTCACGCCCGTCTAAACATTCATTTAATGGAATAGCAATTGCAATCCAGATTCTCCCGTTTCTTAATGACAGAGCTGTGAGAAGTCCATTAACACAAACAGTGTAAATTTTTGTTGGCTTCCCTTCTTGGCTTCAAATAGGCTAGATTTACTATTAATATAGCAGGCCTCTTTCAGTCTCATGGACCAAAGATTGTGTGAATGTGTGTGAGCTTCAGTGCTTTTAATGCTATACTACTGTTCAGTGCATTTCCTGTCACATACACTCATACCACCGATTCATCTGCAGTTGTGTTGCTTACAGTCTGTTTCATGTGTTTAACTTCTTCATATTTTTCTGATATCTTGCTTGTATCTTCCTTTGGAAGATCAGTCTGCTGCCAGTAGACCCGTCCACGTTTGTGATTGGCTGCTGACTCTGAAACTTTCATGTAAATCTGCTCATAACTAGATGTGACGAGACTCTGGGTTAACTCATTGCATTGATCTCAAACTCCAGTCCTCGAGGGCCAGTGTCTGAAACTTTTCCATGTGTCCCTGCTGCAACACACCTGAATACAATTAGTAGGTCATTAGCAAGAACTTAACTGCATGCTGAGGTAGCAATTCAGCCATTTGCTTCATGTTATAGCAGCTCACAAATGAATGAACATGGTGCAATAAAATTACTTTTAGAAATATTTCTCTCTTTTTTAAAAACAAACTTACAATTTTATTTAAATTTACTTGAGTGGGGTTAGGGGTTGCATCCTCGACATGCTGTCAAGTCTTGCTAATGACCTACAAATTTTATTCAGCTGTGTTGCAGGAGGGACATGCAAAAGTGTCAGGACACCGGCCCTCGAGGACCGGAGTTCGACACCCCTGATATCAGGCTAAGTGAAGCCAGATTATAGAAATATAACCTGGGTATTTCAAACTTGCTTCACTGTGCAGGGCCAGGTCTCAAACTCAAGATAAATGAACAAGAAATGAGCCTCTTTTAGAGAAACAGACACAGGTGGAAACAAGCAAACAACAAATACCAAAATAAAACAGAAAACTGAAAGATGAAGAAACCAGCAGAGAGAACTGTAACTGTAATAGTTACATGTATATTCTTAATTTGTTAATTTTTTACAGGGGAGGCACAGTAACAAAACCTAAGAACTAGAAATCAGGAAATACTAAAGATAACTTGGGGAGCAAGAAATACAAAGGACTGTACCATTAGAAAGATAACATTAAAGAATACTGATAAGTCAAACTGGATCATCAGACCCAGGTACCCTAACAATGCTTTGGTGTAACCCAGCTATGTAGAAATGAAGGAATCTATTACTATAATAAAGATTTTCAAATGCTACAGTGTAATTTATATACTGTATTTTTTGAAGTTCATTTTGGAACATTTGGCTGTACTCTTATTTCTACACTCTGGTGTGTAGAAGACACCATCACATCACCTGAGTTTCGACTTCTCTCCACTGGCTTTATGTACATCTTAGAATTGATGTGGAGATTCTACTGAAGCCCAAAGCTGCAGAGCAGAAATGTTGACCTCTTATATGCCAGTTTGAAGCTCTGGATCCTCAGGTGGATCCTTGTGGCTTTTCCAAAGATCAGGCATAAATCCAAAGGTGACTGTTTTGCCATCACATCCTCTCGACTGGTAAGTGACCTCGCTGAGAAGTTTAGTCTCAGTGAATCTTTCTAAACTTTCCTTAAATCAATTCTCAAAACACATTTTTATAGACTTCCTTTTATGTGATGTTTTGTCTTTTACTCTTCTGTTGTCTGCTTAATGTCTCTCTTTTGGAGCATTTTGTTAATCTTGTTTTTTTTATAGCTAATCCTTTTATTGTTATTAATATTTAATATCATTTTTTTCTTATTTTAAAAACATCTGAACTTTGGGATTTATTTGTTAGTGGTTTATTTTGTTTGACGTTATTTTTTTTAATTCACCTTCTGAATACTCTGCTTTTTGCTTCTCTGGTAAAGCACTTTGTGAACTTTGCCCCTCATTTCTGCTTCACTTACCTTTTGATTGTCTTGAATTAATTCTGGCCTCACATAAATCCCTGAAATACCTCGAATTCTCCACTTTCCCACCCTTTTTCATTTCCTTCTTTTGTCATTGTTACACCCCACTTAAAAACGAAGTGTCATCTGGGGTGGGGGGGGGGGGGTAACACAAAGTGAAAAAGAAAACAAACTACTGAAAAACAGTGTCATTGCACATGATTTATTGCACAAAACTACTAAAGTAAAAACGACCACAGGGAAGCTCTTTTCTTCATGGTCTCCAAGGCCAAAACAACAAACAAAACATCCCCTTTAACTAAAAAACAAACCAAGAACTCTCTAGCCAAAAACAAAATACAATGGCTGAGCTCCCTGTCTAGCCAAAAACAGGAGAAAACGATTGAAACAAAAATGGCAGAGAACCCCTACCTGCTTCCACTGTCATTAACCAATTAACACTGTAAAGGCACACCTTTGCTCACAATAAAGAAAGAAAACCAAAGTTACACAGAGTTTAAATTCACACACACTGGGCCTGCTGCCCAAACCACTGTAGCTCACAGCTCTGGCAAATGGGGGGAGTGGAAAAGGGGCGTGGTAGTTTGAGATGGCAGTCTATATGCCGTGGCTGACCAGTTGCAACACACCTCAGCTGCGGCTCGTGAGGCAGACCTGGAACATAGGAAAGGAAGAAAAAAACTCTCTCACAGAGGGAGAGCCACTAGAGGTCAGCGACCGTAACAGTCATGTCTGTTTCTAAAGGCTTCACACCTTCTTTTACTCCTTTCCTTCTTCCTTTCTTCTCTCCATTCTCACCTGCCTTTGTTCCTTCCCTCTGTCCTCTGCAGCCTCTCCTCTCCTCTTTCCTCTGTCCTTCGGAGTTCTTGCATTTTAGGAAGTGAGACACTTTAATACAGTATACTGATTCCTGGGTCACAGGAAAGAGGACAAATGAGATCAAAAGGCATAAATCAGAGAAACGAGAAAAGCCTCTTATGTCCTTAATTTCTTGCTGTGTGTACTCTTGGCTGGTTTTGTATTTTTAATACCTATTTTCTGTTTTTTGGTCTTTCAGTTATTTAGTATGCACTTTCCTCATGTTTCCCAGTGCATTTGGTTTAGCATCGTTTGTCTTTCACGCTACCTATATTTCCTATATTTTTCCTTCCTCTTTGAAAGCTACCCACCTTTCCTGCTGATTTGTTTTCTTGCCTATGCGCCCACTCTCTTCACTTATTTATTTTCATTTGTTCTCTCCCCTTGCAGAACTTGCAATTGTCAAATAATTGGGATCATGTTTTAATGTGTGAATAAAGACACAATTTGGACCCATGTTTTGACTGAATTGCTTCCTATTTTTGATTAATTCATATGAATGATTTACACGCACATGGTGATTCAGCACACCGAAGCAGCC